>NC_057808.1:115830235-116053815 GCF_018294505.1 Triticum aestivum
CCGAGGTGATTTTCTTCTTTGCCGATCTCGATTGTGGTTTTTCATCTAAGTATGTGGTGATGAATAATGCAAAATTTTATTAGCTTCGATGCCATGCTATATATAGTGGTTTAAATAACATGTGTTTCTTATACTGGAAAGTAATTCATAATTTGTTTCTGTTTCAATTAGAGCCTTGATGCAGACAAGGATTGTGTGGTTGTACATGTCACTCGCTATGAGGTGGATGACCTGAATATATGCACTGGGAAAACAGAGTTCTTAGGCTATTGGATCCTGGAAGCCATTTGCGCTTATACCGATGTCAAGTTGTATTCCAGCCTCACTGTTGTCAGGCATGTTGTCCAGGGTGTACTGAAGCACAAGAAGTTCAAAGCTACTCCTTCGTTTGTGAGGCATACTGTTCTTGTCAAGCTTACGCAGGAAGATGACATGGCATGCCTCCACAAACAAGTTTATGAGTGGCAAAGCCACAAGGTTATCTTCATGAAGGTTCACAGGATTGAGCTGCTGCCGGACGTCCTCGATGATGTTCATGGCATGGTCCGTCTTGTGTCCAGCCCAAATTAGATCGAGGCATGCAATAGTTGCCCCGGCTAGTGTTTAATACTAGTTTGGATTGTGTCTACTTATCCGAACCTTGCCTATTATCAAGCCCTCTGGGGCTAGTACTCCGTTTGAATCCGTCTATGGGAACTGCTGCTACTTTTGTGTGCCCATGAATCATGTGAGAACCATCATAATTGTTGCCGAAACAGATGCGTCCTCACTAGTTTTTTCATGAATATGGCATGGTAAGACATAAGTTGTCACGGTTTATCATACGAGCAGTGTGTGTTTGATGAAATAGAGTACTCGTTCGAGAAATGTGCGCCGACATATACATAAGTACTTGTAAACACTGTTGGTGCTACCCCACTTGTAAGCAGTTGTGCAAAACACGACACATTGGCTCAGCTCGCTTCAACACTAGGCTATCGACTAGCTAACAATCAATAATCTGCTATCTGACATATAAGCAACTACGTATCTTGTTACAGTGGTTCATGCAGTTAACTGAGGCCACAATGTAAATTCCAAACGTTCACACGCTCCAGCGTTCATGTGGAACACTCACATTAAACTCTGCTTCATAGAAAAATTGAAAAGCATAAGTTAAGCAATTTTATACATCTCAATGATTCATGGAACACAACAAACATATACTAGTTCACAGCAAAAGACAAAGTTGTGAGAAGGTTTACAAATCAAGAAAAAACAAGCAAGGCTTCTCTGAGCAAAGGGCCTCCCGGCAGACTTAAATTTCCTGGAGTTCACTCTGGTTTTTTCTTGTTGCCACCATCCAGGGTTAGGTTCTCTCATTCCAGAATAACCAATTATAATTGTGTTCTCAGCTAGAATGCTAAACTGAACCATGTAGTGTACTGGACAGCTGCAATTCTTGTGCATTCTACTAAATTTAAGCCCGCTATTTGCAGAAATAAGCAGACCACAATGCCTCTTGTCGGCGCACCTGTCCCAAAAACCTCTGTGCAGCCGTGCCAGCCAGTCCTCGGTCCATGGATCACCTCGTAGAAAGTGTATTCTGGACTAGGATGCAGTTGTTTTCGCTCGTCCCTGCACTGCAATCAGGAAGTAAAATGTATGAATCAGCTTCTTTTAGATTACGTTGGTCATTCTACCTAGTTACTACCAAAGTAGTAATACCTGGAAGACTGGTGGTTAGAGGACGACAGCTAGGAATAGCCATCTCACTTTGTGCAGTTGTACTAAAACTGAGGTGTGTACTTTTGATTGCGCAAATAGAAACGATATGGAGACAGACATCCCTGTTTGCGCAAATACGAAATACGGTTATTTAAACAGTGACAGATATTTGCAGTGGCGTATGATTAACAGCAGCATCTATTGTGTTATAATTGGCACTAGATTGACAGTATGAAAGTGCCCTTAAGTAAGTAGAATCACATCACATCAACACTGCCACTAGATTAACATGCAAAACAATGGCATTAGTATTAGTGTCATGAGAGTACAACATGGTCAGTAAATGTGCAATCAATTTTGTGCAGTTCCACTGGGATGAAGCAATGTTAGCGGTGTGAGATTGAAGTGTAACTGCAAAAACACAATTTATGGGAAATAAAGCAAGACGGAAGCACTTCATAAAATGGTGGTGGCATTGCTTCAATTTATCGACGGCACTAGACCATTACTTATAGTGACATTAGGTGGCATTGCTTAATGCTTCATGTGATTTTACATTAACGGTAGCGATATGGGCGTAGGGACAGCAGGGGCATAAAGTGGTGAGGCAGATGTGGTTGCCGAGAGCGGCAAACACTCAGGCAGCATGTCTGCATTTGTCCCACTTTTTATCTCCTCGGCGACATTTTCCTATGTGAGCACAGGAAATCTAGACGTGCTCATTCTCATTTGCATTGTCCCCCAACACCCCTCACTTTCTTTCCTTTTTCAACCAAGAGATAGGTCCACTTCCCCCCACCCTTCGCCATCCACCATGATTTCTTCGCCTTTTCAACCAATAGACCGGTTGGGTAGCCAGTATCTACTACTTTCCCCCGCTTCCTCTTAGAACCAAGTCCTAGATTCATGCTACAGCTTTCCCAGTTTCTTCCCTGCTTGAACCAACTCTTAGATTCGACTGTATGAACTAGCTTTACATCTAATAATAGTAAAAGTCTAGGTGGATTTGGAACAGCCGACGGAAGTAGAAAAAGATCCACACGCAGCCACGTGGGGAGCTGGGGCAGTAGAGCAAGGCAGGTTTCGAAGGAATATATACCTGAGGGTCGTCGGCATGTGGCAAAGACAGCGTCGGGAGGCCGCATATTGGCCACAATACCACAGGGAGGAAGAAGGGGTCAGAGGCCCTCCCGAGCTGGCACGACCGCCGATCGAGATGCCCAGGCAGCCGTTGGTCTCCTCCCTCGCCGCCGATGACAGCGTGAACGATGCACCTACACCCCTGCCCCGGTCGAGGTGGTCCGGCCGGATTTGTGACCAGCCATGAGCAGAGAGAGAGTGTGGCCACCTATGTCTTGCTTAGATCTGGAGAGCATGAGAGAGTGAAAGAGAGGAACCCTAGTAAGGCAAGTGCTAAGGCTCCTGCTTATATATACAGTGGAGTGATTTTTTTGTACCAGCTTCAAAAAATGTGCTCCTACGTGTACCCGCGAGTGGGTGTGAGAGAACTAGTGCGTGTGTGCACCGCTTCTTTTCGTGAGAGTACAATATACTATGCCCAAAGAACGTTCGCCACAAGAGTAATTGTATAAGTGTGTGACGTGTGAGCTAAAATAAAAGGTGCGCGACGTCTTTTGTTTTTTAGAAGTTCTGAGGGTAGGGTGTGAAGAGCACATATGTGTGTGACGTCTACCTGCAGATAGACGGTGGGTGCGAGAGGACTCGGGAGAGTCGTGACTCGTGAGGGTGCGTGTGCGCGTGAGAGAGAGGGGGCACGTACCAATGCAATGCATGTGTCCGCAAATCATTATCTGACAAACGTTCGCCACAAGCCGTTTCCTGACGAACGCCGTAAGAACCGTTAGATTGGCATCCTACAGTGTCAGTTTTGCCATGTCATTTAACAGAGCAGCCACTCCTCCTACACACAATTTGCAGTCCGTATAGCTTTATCGAAAATTCGAACCTCGCAAACTTTTACCGAGTTTTCGTGGACCAAAATGCACATATAGAATACCCAATATATATCATTTCATTCATCTTCGAGAGGTAACTATAAAGATGGAGAGGGAGTCTACAAAGAAAGACCGCCGTATCACCTGCAGCAATTTCAACCATCCTTTGGTGTGGAGGAATATCATAGGAACTCTATATGATATGATTTTTATAGGATTTTTCCTTTAGAGCCAATTGGTTCATAGGAATAGATTCATATACTCCACATTTCAAAGGAAATAAACATGATATCATTTTTATGGCTTTAGAGCCACTTGGTTCATATGAATGGATTCCTATACTCCCATAATTTCAAAGGAAAATAAACATTAGCGTATATTCAATAGAATAGTTCCTATGATGTGAACCAAATGACATCTCTTTTCTAATCCCTCCTCATAGGAATTGAGATACATGTCATCTCTAGATTCAATAGAGAAGTTCCTATGATGTGAGCCAAATGACATCTCTTTTCCAATCCCTACTCATGGGAATTGAGATACATGTCATCTCTTTCCCTACAACTTCCATGTATACATCTTCTATTCCTAAATAGCTAGTACAACCCACTAGTAGCTTTTTTCCTAGACATGCAACTATGGCACAAGAACACGTCATGCATGCAAGTCATAAACCACATTGTTTTTTCTACTCTATGCATGCAAGCACCACATCATCAATTCGTGCATGTTACTCATAAGTTATTTCTTGCATTAAATTTTGCATTGATAATGTATGTGCTGGTCACGTGCACACATATGCAGTTCAAATTCACATTTTTGTTAGAAATGCCATTCTTTTAACTGCAATTCATTTTTTCTCTTTGTACTCCCTCTGTCTAGGTGTGTAAGTCATCTTCCGAAAACCAAATAATCCCAAAACACTTTGGCACAGTACATTAACTCCCTCCTCGTTTCTTGTTTCGTAACATATCAACCAATAAGGCTGGTCATAGTGGGGAGTAACTTATACTAGTGTCATGCGTATGACACTAGTGTCATGCATATGACACTAGTCTAAGTTACTACCTTCATAGTGCAAAGTAACATACTAGTAGTGTCATACATGGTTTTATTTATTAGCTTGTAGACTCGTACTATCTTGGGAAGCGCTATGTTACAGTAACATATTATGTTACCACCTTTGATTAACTACTTGCCACATCAGCAACATTTTCTTGAAGTGCGTTATGTTACTTGCTAAGTTACTCCTACTATGACTAGCCTAAGAGATGGGGGCCGTGCATGCTTTCCCAAAACACAAGCACTTCTCCTTTGTTCTAGAATCTTCCGTATCATAATTTCCCAAACTTTTTTTTCTAAATGAATTGCCATTATTTGTTTTTTACTTTATGCTTTACAATGCACAATCCCATGAATCTTAAGCTTTTTATAAAACTAATTGATTTTGAATGAGATTTACTATAAGAACTAAACGAACATCTACATCATGCATATATGACTCAAAGCTTTACATGCTATAGTGTGTATTTATTCATAATTTGGTTTCCAAAAATCTCATGCGTTCAATGCATGTACCTTACTAGTTTTGAGTAGAGTAGCAAATTTCACGCGGCCGCAGGTATATCAAAATGCATGGCCCATGCATCATTGCCTTTCAGTCGAACCTACGTCCACAATTTTTTGTACGTATATCTCCACTGGTCCCCGAACCCAAAATGCTTCCTCGCTCCCGTAAAACCAAGCGGCCCACACATATTAAGGCGTCAACTCAAACTCAATCCCTCTCCCGTTTACTATGACGTGGCCCCGCACGCCGTAGTACTCCTACAAACCCTACCGCCGCATGCATCATCGGTTTTCTTCAAGAGGGCGAGGGAGAAGCCGATTTGTAGTGGAGGCGCTTTAAAAAAAGGATTTGTAGTGGAGGCCCCTACCCTAGGTTGCCCTAGGTAGCTGCCGCACGCGTCATTGGTTTTCTCTTTTCTTTATGCACTTGCGCCCTAGATTGAAATGGTGGTTGCTTCGTCCGTCCAGCTTAATGCGGGAAAGGTGGGGCTTTGTGATTTGACCCATCATCACTCATTTACTACTACTGCGGCGCTACGACCGGGGTGCCTCCAAGTCCAACCGCTGCTCCGAACTGTAATTTGGTGCATCGCACGTGGAACAAGACGGTGGATGAGCCACATGTCGGGCAAAGGGGGCCTGTTAAGTGTGTCACCATTTCGTGTGCGGACTGACCCTACTTGAGTTGCTACGCCAACACGACAGGAGCAGCCTACCACCTGGGTTTGCTCCTCGGTGAATCCCGACTATGTTGATCTAAAAAGATATGTATTGTACTACCCTCTCCGTCTAGGTTTATAGGGCGCGCACGTACTTCTCGGTCATCCATTTGACTAACTAAATATGAGTTACTATCACTACAAAAAAAAGACACTTCCGTGATGATACGTGTTTGTCACAGTAGGTCACGTTTTCTGTCATGCATGTACATCCATGACGATTTTATGACAGAATTAAGATAGTCATACCTGTACTGTCATAGAAGTGTTCCATGACATTGCCAAAATTATCATAACGGAAGTGTCCACTTCCATGACGATAAATCACGCGTCATAGAAGTGCTTTCGTCAAGGGTGACCGACACGTGGCATCGACCGTAATGGCTCGCCGTTAAGCTATCGGGTCCGGTTTTGGATCCGATAACCCGTTAACAGCCCGGACCAATGGGGATTTTCCACGTGTAAAATTCTCATTGGCCGACGGAACCACGTGTCAGCTCCTCGTTGGGACAGATGTCATCCACTCATTGGACAGGAGGCACCTATGATATGTCGACACATGGCACGGCCCAATAGAGGCCCATTCCGGTGAAAGGCCGGCCCAGCTAAAGGCCCACCATGTTTTTTCAGACACTAGTTTTGGGTCAAATTGAGGCCCATAGCCTATCGAGTTTTGGGCCAAATTACGGCCCATATCGGATCAGGCCCGTTAACAGGCCACTGTACCTTTGGGCCCATTCTAAGAAAGGTTTGTATTTGAGCCTGTTAAATGCCCGTTTATCAGTTCGACCCGATAATAGTTTCGGCCTGTTAGCGGCCCGTAGAGTATCTGGGACGTTGTCGGCCCGGTTCAAATTTAGGCCATTTAACGGCCCATGCAGAAACTGGGCTATTTCTTGTCCAAAGTAACTTTAGGCCTCTTAATGGCCCGTAGTCTTCGTGGATAAATTTCAGCCCAACTGGCCTATCGGCCTGTTAATGGCCCGTGTAACAGTTGGGCCTAATTAAAGCCCGTGTTGAATCCGGCCTGCTTACAGCCCATCTGATAATGGCTGGTGACACTTTTGGGCCTATGGCCCGCGTGGATACCAGCCTGCTTAAAGCCCATAATTTTATTGGGCCAAACAAGCCCAAGATATATTTTGGCCTGTTAACTGCTCGTCCTATATAGGCCCAACATGGGCCTGAGGCAGTTTCGGCCTGTATTGGCCCATGAATTTTTCGGCTCAGCGCTAGCCCAATCTAGGTTTTAGCCTGTTAAAAGCCCATGGTATTCTCTGGCCCAGCTGGCCAGAACTTTACTCAGCATGTTAAAGGCGGGAAACTACTATAGGTTTAGACCTGCTAATGGCCCAAGATGATTATAGGCCCATGTTTTGGCCCATATGAGTAACGGGCCGGCCTGAAGACCGACAACACTGAGATCCACTGAACCTTCCGGCCTAAATTACAGCATATTACATCCACTGGGAATCAAAGTTCACTACCGGTGATAATAAAGCGCAACATGACCGCGGATTACATACACTGGGCATCAAAGGTCGCCACCAGTGCATATAAACGCGCCGACAAAAGAATATACAAAACTAAGAGCACCTCAGAAGGCACTAGGCCTTGCAAGGTCGGGCCCCGCAAGCAGCCGAACAAGGTGATGAGACCTCAGTTGTGTCAATGATTGATGCTTCATCCCTACCCGTATGGCACCATAGTGCGCACGGCAGTCCCCTGACATCTTCATTATATCTTTGACTTCAAGTCGGAGCTGAGCTGAAGCAAGCCTTTCCGCTTTAAGTTGAGACTGAAGAAGTCGAACTGATTGAGGCAACAATTGCACAGAGGTTGTCTCACACCTGCTGGTGAGTAGCTTCAACTCACTGTCTTCATCAAGACAGGACCTTGGGGTCATCTCGCTGTCCTCAAGATGGTTTGGCTCACTATCTTCCCTAAAGTTCTGCCTGGAATAAGAGATACTACTCTGAAAGAGAAATAAGGAGACACGTAACAGGTTTCACAGTTATATAAGCAAATAAATGGATATGTTCTGCATAAGGAACATGTTTTACAACTACAATTTAAAACTGGTAGTTGTTGCAAACATCCAATCAGATGTAATCTGCAAAGTAAACAGTAGTGGAGGAAATGATGCCTATCCAAATCTATACTAGAACAAAGTTTGAAGGCTTGAGAAGGATGAACTTACATTACATGTTAACACGGGCTGGACAAAGCCCTTCTCCATGTTGATGGAAGGATAATTCAATAAATTCCCCAAAGAAAATTCTTTATAAGTGTTGCCATTATTCTACATTTTGCAAAGAGTAAATATAGATCAAATAATATTGGAAGAAACAGAGGATAATGATGCTCAGGTGCAGACTGATGATACATAATCAAATAGCAATTAATTAAGTACAGCATTACAAGGCAAAAGGTACTGGCAAGAGGAATGCAGACATCGACGTGTGCAGTGGCGTTGGCTTTATTCAACATTTTGGTAAGAGTAAATGTAGATATGATAATTTGGAGAAAGTGGAGGGCAGGGCAGATAAGATGCAGAGTAATGCTTGACAATCAACTATCTCGCGATGCAAGTACAGTAATACCACCACCGTCCGTTATTACTTGTCGCTCAAATAGATGTATCTAGCACTATTAAGTTCTAAATACATCCAATTGATCAACAATTAATTCGATATAGAGGGAGTACATGACAACGGGTACTTACATGCGCAATCCAAAACTTCATAACCATTGTGTTATTTCTACATTTATCCATAAGATATTTTATAGCAGCATGATCAGTGTGAACAGTCACTTTGGAATCAATAATATAAGATCCGAATTTATCACAAGCAAACTCAACTGCTAAACATTCTTTTTCACTTGTAGCATAGTTTCGCTGAGCACTATCTAGAGTTTAACTAGCATAATGAATAACATTTAGTTTGTTATCAACTATTTGTCCTAGAACAACACCAATAGCATAATCACTAGCATCACACATAATTTCAAAAGGCAAGTTCCAATCAGGTGGTTGAACAATAGGTGCAGAAGTCACTACAAAGAAAAATACACTTCCGTGATGATACGTGTTTGTCATAGTAGGTCACGTTTTCTGTCATGCATGTACATCCATGACGATGTTATGATAGAATCAAGATAGTCATACCTGTGTTGTCGTAGAAGTGTTCCATGACATTACCAAAATTATCATCACGGAAGTGTCCACTTCCATGACGATAAATGGCGAGTCCTGGAAGTGTTTTCGTCAAGGCTAACCGACATGTGGCATCCACCGTAACAGGTCACCGTTAAGCTATCGGGTCCGGTTTTGGATCCGATAACCCGTTAACAGCCCGGACCAATGGGAATTTTCCACGTGTAAAATTCTCATTGGCCGGAGGAAACACGTGTTGGCTCACCGTTGGGACAGATGTCATCCACTCATTGGACAGGAGGCGCCTATGATACGTCGACACGTGGCATGGCCCAACAGAGGCCCATTCCAGTGAAAAGGCCGGCCCGTTTGACTTGGTCAAAAGGTAATGGGCCGGCCCACGGAAATCCTGTTAACGGCATGTTCGTATATAGCCCATTTACGGCCCGCTAACTCACGACCCGTTACGGCCTATCAGAATTAAGCCCATTAGCTTCTTCTGGGCCGTCCAATATGATTCCAACCTGCTGTAACTTCCAGCCCATGTATGGCCCATGCTGTCTTTCGACCCATATGAGGCCCATTGTAACTCTGGGCCCATTAAAGGCTCGAGATGAAACTGGCCCATAATGAATAGTGTATCGCTTTATACCCATTAATGGCCCATTATTCCATCGGCCATTTCCAGCCTGTGTTAACTTTTAGCCTTCTAAGGGCCCATTTATTCTTGGGCTCATTTCTAGAATTCGGTTAGTTACTGTCCATTACTGGCCTGTTCCGTTTGTGGGCCAAATTCAGCCCCTGGTTACATTCGGTCCGTTTGTGGCCCGTTAACCCGTTGGGCTGTTTTGATAGTGTTATCAAATACGGCCTATTAACGGCCTATTATGGTCCACGAATAGTACGGCCCATGTTTGGCGAAATGATTATACGCCTCGTAGAAGGCCCATGGATCCTATGGCCCGTAGAAGGCCAATGGATCCTACGGATCGTAGAAGGCCCATGGATCATACGGCCCATAGAAAGCCCATGGATCGTACGTCCTATAGAAGGCCCATGGATCCTACGGCCCGTAGAAGGCCCATGGATCCTACGACCCGTAGGAGGCCCATGGTTACAATAGTCTGTGTGTTGCCATGGTTATTGTGGCCTAGTTACCAAAAATAGGTTATTGTGGCCACTAGAAAAACACGGAAAAAGAACTGTAGTGACTACAAGCAAACAACTAAACAAGACAACAAGGAAATAAATAAGCAAGCAACTAACGCTATCCTATTACAGCTATTACACATATTACATCCACTGGGCATCAAAGTTCGCCACTAGTGCAAATATTGGGAACAAAGCAGCATATTACATACACTGGCCGTTAAAATTGGCCACCAGTGCAAATAAACGCGGCAGCAAAACAAGTCCATAACTGAAACAACTTCAGAAGAGCTCAAGAAACATTATCCTGGATATCCACCATGCTGGCAATAAGCTTAGCAAGCTTATTAGCTTTGTCCGGTTTGGCACTAAAATCCTCCAACGCTTGCTGTTGCACTAGAAAGTATGCATCTGAATGCTCCAGGGACTTCCGCAGTCCTTCCGCTTCTTGTCACAACATAGTTGATCGATGTCTTTCAGCTTGTAGTTGAGACTCAAGAAACCGAACTGATTTAGACAGTGAGTTCGAATAGCTTGTGCCAGCGGTAGTGGCCAGTAACTCGAACATTAAATCAAGACGGGGTTGTCTCACTGTCTTCAAGATAGTTTTCGTTAGTTATTTTATCATGTTTGTTGGAGACCAACAAGGATGCCTCACTATCCTGAACCTTATCTGCATTATTTCCTTTACCATTGCTTAATAAGGCACTCTTCCCCAATATTCTGTCAGCATTCTAAAAGAAGAAACAAGCAGACACATAACAAGTTTAGCATGTACTAGTATATGAAACTCATTTCGGTGAACCAATTCATTAGTAAGGTGTACAAGATGAAACTACCAGGTCTTCTATTGTTGGGGGAAACGACACCTACGGGATCACGAGGAATCCCTTTTTCTACAGTTGGCGGGCGCGGGGCTGTGGAAAGAGTGGGATTGAGAGATCAACGCGGGGGGATTATCCAGGTTCAGGACGCAAGTGATGCGTAATACCCTACTCCTGCTGGTTTATGTTTATCTCGTGTTCTTGGACTAGCTACAAGGCGTGCAGGGTCCAAAAAGTCTGAATCCTTCCTCAGTACGCCGCGGGCCTCCTTTTATAGTCAAAAGGGGCTGCCACAGTGGCACACAGGAGGTGGAAAGTTGTACAGTAGTCAAGTATATCTCCTGGCACCGTAGGACAAACGCATTTAATGCACTGTCGACGTGCCCTTCTTGCTTTATCGGGGACGGCAAGGAAGCTCGTCCCAGCTGTCGCCGCCTCGCCTGGCTTCGACGCGCGTCCGAGCTGACGAGGCGTGTAGCACCACGCTGGCTGGCTGGCTGCTGAGTTGGTGCGGTGCCAGAGCCTTCACGAAGACCTGCATGCCACCATGCAGGTGCTTGCTGAGTTGGCCTAGAGGCCGCACGTCGCCACGCAGGTGCTCGCCTAGTTGGTGGGCTGGCAGCTGCATGGGAACGGCGATGGAGTCTTGGCAGATGGGGGCCTGGCTGCGGCCCCGCGGATGTCTTCGGCAAGGGTCTTGCCGAGGCCCCGGCAAGGGTCTTTCTGCGGCATCGTGGGTGTCCCCGGCAAGGGTCTTGCCGGGGGGACTCGTGGGTATCCTCGGCAAGGATCTTGCCGAGGATCTTCGTCTTCTGATTCTCATCTAATCTTGCATGTTCTTGGTCTTTACAAAGATCTGCATGCCACCATGAAGGCGCCTACTGAGCTTTGGTTCCAATGTGGTTGAGGGCGTTGGAACTCTCAGGCTCAAGGGTGGCAGCCCTGTTGGCGTTGGGCAAGTTGCCCCGGCAAGGTTCTTGCCGGGGCTGTGGAGGCCGCCCCGGCAAGGGCCTTGTCGGGGGAGTTCACCTCGCCCTTCTGCTCTTCGTGTTTCTGGCTTGGCGTTGCTCTGGTTGTCCTGTGGCTTTGCTTCCTTCCTCTGCCCCGCTAAGTGTGGCCGCAGGCGTGGCTCCAACTGTCCGTGCACAAGTAAAGGGGTACAAAATAGGACCCCTCCTTTTGTGCACCGACAGGAGCCCCCGGGCCTGGGCCACACATAAGCGCGACGCGTTGTTGGGCTAGGCCCAAAACGGTGCGCGGGCATGCGGGGCCGAGTTTTACCATAGTAACTCCCTCGCGAGTTGCACTTCCCCATGACCCGCGTTGAATGCGCGACGTGGGGGTCATGCATGGGGTGGTCGCTGCACGCATGCATCACATCGTGGTAAAGAGGCAGCTCGCGCCTTCCCCACAAAAAGAGGAAAATGCAGGGGCGTGGCTCATTTACTAAGTGGACTCGAGTCGTGGCCTTCAAGGCGCCCGTGCCCCACGATCACGGGGTGGAAAACAGTCGACTCACTTGTCTCCTCGATTTCGGCTTGCTCGCCATGTGTCCCCCATGCCTCGAAGATGGTAGGCGGTGGATGCCGGGGGCACGGGCCTTAAATGACGAGGCGGGAAACGGGGTCATCGCTGGTTGGAGCAGCGGGTCGGTCTTGATTCCCTGCGCCCCTGGCGGCCGGATAGGTTAAGTGGGGCGGCCGAGCCCCGGCACCGTCCATTTATAAGAAGGGGAGGGTGATGGCACCCTCAATCTTTCATCATTCTTCTCCTTCCACCTTGGCTCCTTCCTTCCTTCCGCTATGGCGAGAGGGCATGCCGGCACTCCGATGGCGGCGACGAGTGTCTTTGCTCGACAGCGCGCCCCTCCTTCCCAAGAGCTCGTGGCGGCGGAGCCGACCATGATACAAAGGGGGAGGGGTGAGGCCGAGGCCGCCGCGGCACTCGGGGAAGAGGAGGATGGGGCGGCGCACCGGCCTCGCCTCCGCCAGCGGCCCCTCCCCCAATGGAGGGCCACGTCGGAGACCAGCCCCGCGAGTTCGTCATCAGGCTGCACCGGCCAGTGCACCGTCGTCTTTGTCTCCCTACTCTGTTCGCTCGGGAGATGGAGCTCGACCCGCCACAGGCTTTGAGGCTGCATATGAGGGGCTGCGGGAATGGCAGCATGTGGGTCGACGTCGACTTTCCCGCCCTCACGTTATGTATCTTCGTCGTGGATGGAAGACCTTCGCTCGTGCCCACAGCCTGTCGGAAGGGCACGTTCTCCACTTCAAATTAATGCAGAACGGAATGCTCTCCGTCAAGGTCTTTGGGCACTTGGGAACTCGCCTAAGGTGTTGCGTGGAGAGCTCCTCCGATGATGAAGACTCCTCCTCAAGCGGGAGTGACGAGGAGGATAGTGACAGCGATGATGAGGGCGTCAAGCGGGAGGACGCCAACTCCGACTCTGACTGACCGCGCCGCCCTCCTCCCTCGGCCACGTGCCCTGCCGATGGTCTTCCTCGTCAAGCTCTCCATCGGCGCGTTCCCTGTCGTCTCCCTTTCACCTTCACCCGCCGCACCTGGGAGGAAAGGGGCAAGAATGGGGATCACGGGGCACTTATGTTTTTTAGTTTTTAAGCATGCGGGCACTTGTTAGATTTAAACCTTGTAATCCCCTTGCTCATGTTTACATTCCGTATGAACTGTACATGTTTGGAATGTATTAATGAAAAAGGGTGTTTGTCGGGTTCTTTGTGCGTGAGCGAGGCCCATGCCAAGGAATGAATCCTTGTTATTTTTAAGATAAACATTGTTGCCCGGCAACATACCTTGCCATCCCCTCACTTCATTCACGACCATACTCACGCTCTCGGCGGAGGCAGGGGTGAAGTAGGGTTAGGCCCTTCGTTTGCTTCCTTGTCACCGCAACTACAACCAAGTTCCTACCCAGGGAATAGTTCTTGGGCACAAGAAAGGGGGAGCACGGTGGCCAGGGAATAAACGAGGCTTCATACGTCCCAATTCCATACAGAAATGCATAACAGGGGATAAAGGACTTATCTGAATCTGCAGCCCCCGGCAACCTTGGCTTGCCGTGGTCGGGTGCTTGAAACTGTAGCCCCTCGACAATGGCTTGCCGGGGTCGGGGATGTCGATCCGTCTCCCTGCTCTTAAATGGCTTAGCAGAAACGCCTGTGCAGCCTGCGAACCAAAGAAAACACTAGAAAGGACGGAAAGGCACACACCCGACCTCTATGATAGGGGTTAGTTGCTGCTGGGCACTACCAACTCTACCAGAGAGAGAGACTTAGCCTAGCATGCATGCTAAAACTTAGGGCGCCAGCGCTTCATTTATTTATGCTCAGGGTCTGCGCCTGGCTCCGTACAAAGGGTTACATGCCTTGTCGGCAAGGCTTGTACAAAAGGTGGTTTGCTGGGAGGCCCGACAACCGCGCCTCATGGGTAAAACTTACGAAGATGTTCGATGTTCTAGGAGTTGCTCACTGGGATACCATCTTCGGTCTCCAGGCGGACTGCGCTAGGCCTGGTGACTCGTATTACTCGATAAGGGCCTTCCCACTTTGGCGTCAACTTGTTGGAATTCTTGGCCGACTGAACGCGCCGAAGAACAAGGTTGCTTTCCTCAAGACTTCGGGCATGAACCTTGCGGCTATGGTAGCGGCACAAGGCTTGCTAGTAGCATGCAGCTCCCACAGCCGCCCGAAGACGCGCGATCTTCCTCAAGGAGCGTCGCATCATCTTGCCGCAACTGCTCTTTCTCAAACTCGTCATAAGCGAGCACTCGAGGTGACCCGTATGTGAGTTCCGTGGGGAGAACTGCTTCTGCCCCGTCTACCAGGGCAAAGGGTGTCTGGCCGGTGGCTTGATTTGGCGTCGTTCTGATCGACCAAAGAACCATCGGCAACTCATCAATCCAGCGCCTTCCACACTTGTGCAGCCTGTCAAAAGTCTTTGTCCTCAGTCCTCGCAGTACTTCAGCATTTGCCCTCTCTGCCTGGCCGTTGCTCCGTGGGTGTGCCACTGAAGCGAAACTAACCTTGCTGCCGAGGTCCTGGATGTATTGCATGAAGGTGCGGCTTGTGAACTGCGTGTCGTTGTCGGTGATGACCCTGTTCGGCACACCAAAACAGCAAACTAGCCCCTTGAAGAACTTGACGGCTGACTATGATGTCACCTTCCTCACTGCCTCCACTTCAGGCCACTTTGTGAACTTGTGGATTGCGACGTACAAGTACTCAAAGCCCCCGACAGCACCGGGGAAGGGGCCCAGTATGTCGAGCCCCCAGACCGAAAATGGCCAGGAGAGAGGGATTGTTTGAAGGGCTTGAGCTGGTTGATGAAGCTTCTTCGAATGGAACTGACACGCTTCACACTTGGTTACTAGCGCAACTGCATCCTGGAGGGCTGTGGGCCAGAAGAAACCTTGCCGGAATGCCTTGCCGGCAAGGGCCCTTGACCCTATGTGGGAGCCACACGTACCTCCATGTATCTCTGCCAACAGCTCTAGTCCGTCCTCTTGAGGAATGCACTTTAGCCTGACTCCGTTTGACCTCCTTCTATACAGGGTATCATCCACAAACTGGTACATGTTGGACCGACGGGCTACTTTCTCTGCTTCTTCCTGCTCCTCGGGGAGCTCTCCTGTTTGGAGGAAACGGACGGTGGGTTGCGCCCATGCCAGAGCCTGGGGCTCGACGACAAGGACCAAAGGCACATCTTCGGCCGCAGGGGCAGCTGCCTCTACGGTCAGGGCCTGGGGCCCCGTCGGAGGTAGTTGCCCCTCGGCAAGCTTGGGGTACGCGGCAACCTCCTTGCAGGCGGCTCCTGGGAGCTCGGCGGGAAGGTACTTGCCGGGGCTTGTCTTCCTTCGCTTGTTCTGCCCTGCTGATGGCTCTACGGATGGTTATATTACCTGAAGTACAAAGGTACCTGGTTCCACAGGCAACTTGAGGGCAGCGCGTTTTGACAAGTCGTTGGCCATGTTGTTCTCCGCTCGGGGAACATGTTCTGCCTGTAGGCCGTCGAAATGTTCTTCCAACTTCCTCACTTCATTCATGTAGGCCTCCATCAACGGGCTCTGGTAATCTTTGTTAACTTGCTTGACGACGAGCTGCGAATCACCTCTGATGATGAACTTCTTGATTCCGAGGTCTGCCACGATCCTGATACCGGCAAGCAACCCCTCGTACTCCGTTGTATTGTTTGTTGATTTTTCCTGGGGGAAGTGCATCTGGATTACGTACTTGAGGTGCTCTCCGGTGGGTGCGACGAGTAGCATGCCAGCACCAGCACCTTGGAGTGAGAAAGCTCCGTCAAAGTACATAATCCACTCACTCCTCATCTCCTTGCCGGGAAGGGTGGTCTCTTGAATATCCTCGTCGGGAATTGCGGTCCACTCTGCTATGAAATCTGCCAAAGCTCGGCTCTTGATTGTTGAAGTACTTTCAAACCTAAGGCCAAAGCTCGACAGCTCCAGTGCCCACTCCACAATCCTCCCTGTCGCATCTGGGTTGTGCAAAATCCTTTGCAAAGGGAGGCGGGTGACGACGGTGATCTCGTGCACTTGGAAATAGTGGCGCAGCTTTCTCGAGGCCATGAGAAGGCCGAAAAGCAGCTTCTGCATTCCAGATTATCTTGACCTAGCCCCATGCAAGAGGGAACTGACAAAATACATTGGGTGCTGCACCATCTTCTTCTTCTGTCCCACTTCGCCCATCCGCTCAGGCTCTGCCTCACCGGGTCCGGGCCTTGCCGGGGGTTCTGGTTTGTCGGCGTCAGGCTTTGCCGGGGAAGACACCAGCCCGCCATCCGACGGCTCTGCTGCAACTGCTGCTTCTCCCTCAAGTTCCCTCTGCGCCACCAGCTCAGCACTGACCACTTGATTCGTTGCTGCTAAGTACAGCAGCAACGGCTCCCATGGTTTAGGCGCGACTAGTATTGGCGTGGAGGAGAGGTACCTCTTCAAATCTTGCAGTGCTGCCTCTGCCTCCGGAGTCCATTTTACTGGACCCGCCTTTTTCAAAACTTTGAAAAAGGGGAGAGCGCGCTCAGCAGATTTGGAGATGAACCTACTCAGGGCAGGAATGCAGCCGGCGAGCCTACAGACGTCTTTGACCCGTTTCGGCGCCTCAATCTGCTCGATCGCCTTGATCTTGTCGGGATTTGCTTCGATTCCGCGTTGAGACACAAAGAACCCAAGAAGTTTGCCGAAGGGGCATCGAACACGCACTTCTCTGGGTTGAGCTTGAGGTTGATCTTGCGCAGATTTGCGAATGTTTCTTCTAAATCTTGCATGAGCGTGGCCCTGTTCTTGGTTTTGACCACTATGTCATCCATATAAGCTTCCATATTTCTATGTAGCTGGGGCTCAAAACCAATCTGGACTGCTTGGGCAAATGTTGAACCAGCGCTCTTCAACCTGAAAGGCATTCGTACAAAACAGTATGTACCACATGAGGTGATGAATGCGGTCTTCTCTTCGTCTTCCTTCATCATGAAGATCTGGTGGTACCCTGCATAGGCATCAAGGAATGACAGCAGGTCACACCCGGCGCTGGAGTCTACAATCTGGTCGATGCGTGGTAGAGGGAAAGGATCCTTTGGACAGGCTTTATTGATGTCTGTGTACTCAATACACAGCCTCCACTTCCCATTTGCCTTACGCACCACCACTGGATTGGCCAACCACCTGGGGTGGAGTACTCCTCTTACCAGGCCTACCGCCTCCAACTTCTTGATCTCTTCAATGATGAACTCTTGTCGCTCCAAAGCTTGCTTCCTGACCTTCTGCTTGACTGGCCGCGCGTGAGGATAGACAGCAAGAGTGCTCAATCACCTCCCTGGGAACGTCGGGGATGTCAGATGCTTACCATGCAAATACATCAACATTCGCCCGCAGGAAGGCGACGAGCGCGCTTTCCTATTTGCTGTCGAGGGTGGAGCTTATAGTGAAATCCCCGCCAGTGTTGTCCTCCTTGACGGACACCTTCTTGGTTTCTGGTGGTGCAGCCTTGGACTTCTTGCTCTTGCCGATGGAGCTCTCTGGCACGTCCTCAACGGGAGTTCAACACTCCGAAGAGGTGCGCTTGCCGGAGTGGGTGCAAGAGGTCTTGCCGGCTTTCTTCCTTCATGGGGCTTCAGCGGCAGGAGCAAGTGCCCTGGCGGCAGCTGTTGCAACTGCCTCTCAGTAGAGTTGGTCGGCGCAAATGAGCGCGTCTTTCTTGTCAGAGGCGGCGGTGATGATGGTCAGCGGCCCTGGCATCTTCAATGTGTTGTAGGCATAGTGCCACGCCGCCATGAACTTGGCCAGCGCTGGGCGGCCAAGGATCCCGTTGTACGGTAGGGGGATCTCGGCAACATAAAAACGATCTTCTTCGTCCTGTAGTTTAGCTCGCCCCCGAACGTAACGGGCAGCGTGATTTTACCTTTCGGCTGACTCCTTCCCGGGTTGACCCCTTGGAACATGCCTGTCTCCTCGTGATCTCCGTCGGGAATCTGTAGCTTCTTGATCACAGCGGGCGAGATCAAATTCAGACCGGCCCCACCGTCAACCAGCACTTTGGTCACCTTGAGGTAGCGTATTGTTGGTGAAACCAACAATAGCAAACACCCGACCACAGTTGTGCGAATAGGGTGATCCTCGGTGTCAAAAACAATGGGCATGCGGGACCACTTCAGGGGCTTCTGGGCATCGAACGACGGCTCTGCCGCAGTGACCTCACGCGCCCACTGCTTCAGCTGGCGGTGTGAGGTGCGCAACGAGGCGCCACCGTCGACGCACATGGCCTCTGTAGCCTTCTGGAACTCGTGCTCGCCGGACTCGTCATCCTCGTCGTGATCATCATCTTCCTCTTTCTTGTCGCGGCCCCGAGCGGGCCTCTCTTGTTGGTTATATTTGCCGCGGTGACCCCCTTGGCCGCCACGCTTCTTGCTGGATCCCTCAGCAGCATCCTGACCCTTCTCCTTGTCTCGCCTTTCATATTCAGCCTTCTGTTTTTCTGCAAGCAGCTCAACCTGTCGGCAGTTCTGGAGGTCATGGCCCTTGGTGTGGTGGATCTTGCAGTACTTCTTGTCGGATCCTCCTGGCTTGCCGGTGGCCGCCAGGGCCAAGCAGGCGGCACACCCGGCAACCTCCTTGTCGGGGTCATCAGCCTTGGCCTTTTTGGCGGCGCCGAGCTCGCCGGATCCCTCAACGTCAAGCACAGTCTTGCCCTTGCGCTTCCTATTGCGGCGTCGGCCCTTCTTTGTCAGGGCGGTGGTGTCTTTGTCTGTGGAGTCGGTTTCCGCACCGGCGTCCTCGCCGGGGTACTTCCTCCCCTCTTCAAGTCGAGCACATCTATCATCCAGAACATAAAGTTCGCCCAGATCCTTGACCTTGTTCATCGCCAACTCTTCACGCATCTTGCGGTTGCGCACATTCTAATGGAATGCGCTGATAACGGCGGTGGGATGAACATCTAGGATGTTGTACTGCACCCAGCTGAACCTCTGTATGTACCTGCGCAGGTTTTCATCTTCTTTCTGGGGGATGATGTGCAAATCGCTTGCCTGGCATGGGCTTGGTGGCCTCCAGTGAAGGCGCCAACAAATCCATGACACAAATTCGACCAAGAAGAAATGGAATCCGCTGGCAAGTGCATCAACCACGACATGACGTCGGGTTTGAGTGCCAGCGGGAAGTAATTGGCAAGCACCTTGTCATCGCGAGCTCCAGCAGCTTGCATCGCGATGGTGTAGATGCTAAGGAACTCCGACGGGTGGGTCTTGCCGTTGAACTTCTCGCCAACATCGGGCTTTAACATGCGGTGGGAGGGCCACTGGAACTGCTGCAGCTCTCGGGTAAAGGCTGGACAACCCACCTCGTAAGGCAGGTCGCCGGGGCCTCCCGGCGTCGGGTGGTCCATAGTAGGCCCCGCACGCCGATCTGACTGATGGCGCGTCTCCCGTCGTCGTTCGATGGTAGTTCGAGCGTCTTCCTGGGCCCGTTCCTGAAGGACTTCACGTAGGTCGCGGCGGGTTCGCGGGTCAGACGACACTGTGGAAACGTTGTCACCGACGTCGGGTCGATGGGTCGGTGGCTGTTGTCGCGGCCGCGGGGGGGGGGGAGAGTGCACCGTGGTCGCATCGTCTTTGGTCCCCCCACCGCCGGCATACACCGGCTCATCAAGACACCGGTGCGAGGGTCCCGTTGGGAGAGGCTCGTCTTTGTTGGCGAAGCTGACAAGGCTTCGGATGGTGGCTCTCCACTCGTCAAGCTTCTCCGCAGCAGGGGGGAAGTCGAGGAGCAGCTGCATGCACGCCAACACTTCTGTTGGCGTAGGCGGCGGCGAGATCTGCCTAGACCGTGATGCGCTCCAACTTCTAACCGGGTTAGAAGGGGCTCTGTCGCGGTCTCGCGGTCGCACGCTACCTGCATCGGCGTCTGAGCGCGCACGCCGGCCTAGTTCGTCCTGCGAGTGGCGCACAGGGCTCTTTCTGCGGCAGTGCCCGGGGGCTCCGGCATCACGGCGTTGCTCATCGTGCGCGGCCTGGGAAGGGCACGGCGCGGGCGCTAGCTAGGGTGCCGTAGAGGCTGCTGCGCCGCCCGTGAGTAGCACGGCCCCGACCCCGGACCCAGCGGCGCGTGGCTCGTCGTCTCGCATTCGTACGACGCCGCTCACCTGGCTCTGATCGCCAGAATGTCGTGGATGCTCGCGGGCCACGTCTCCGGCCCCATTCGTGGGCACCCGGCCGCCTGCTCGCGCTGGCGCGGACGGGCCGGCCCTGGACGAGCCGATCGCTGTGATCCCCTTTCTCTTGGGGGCCATGGTGATGGTGAAGTCGGTGTGCTAACCTTCAAACTGGATTTTCACAGCTTGCGGCCCCTACCTGGCATGCCAAAGATGTCGGGGGAAACGACACCTACGGGATCACGAGGAATCCCTTTTGCTACGACTGGCGGGCGCGGGGCTGTGGAACGAGCGGGATTGAGAGATCAACGCAGGGGGATTATCCAGCTTCGGTCCGCAAGTGATGCGTAATACCCTACTCCTGCTAGTTTATGTTTATCTGGTGTTCTTGGCCTAGCTACAAGGCATGCAGGGTCCAAAAAGTCCGAATCCTTCCTATGTACGCTGCGGGCCTCCTTTTATAGTCAAAAGGGGCTGCCACAGTGGCACACAGGAGGTGGAAAGTTGTACAGTAGTCAAGTCTATCTCCTGGCACCGTAGGACAAACGCATTTAATGCACTGCCGATGTGCCCTTCTTGCTTTATCGGGGATGGAAAGGAAGCTCGTCCCAGCTGTCGCCGCCTTGCCTGGCTTCGACGCGCGTCCGAGCTGACGAGGCGTGTAGCGCCACGCTGGCTGGCTGCTGAGTTGGTGCGGTGGCAGAGTCTTCACGAAGATCTGCATGCCACCACGCAGGTGCTTGCTGAGTTGGCCTAGAGGCCGCACGTCGCCACGCAGGTGCTCGCCTAGTTGGTGGGCTCGCAGCTGCATGGGAACGGCGGTGGAGTCTTGGCAGGTGTGGGCCTGGCTGCGGCCCCGCGGATGTCTTCGGCAAGGGTCTTGCCGGGGCCCCGGCAAGGGTCTTGCCGCGGCGTCGTGGGCGTCCCCGGCAAGGGTCTTGCCGGGGGGACACATGGGTATCCTCGGAGCAAACTTGTTAAAGAAACATGCGTAAACATACATGTTGTGCCATTGGAGTTTCGATTGGATCGTTCAGTTTAAAAATAAGTTTGTATGAGTAAATACAGTGATATAAGAGCAAAGCAGTATGCACGATAGCAATGGAATCTTAATGAGAACAATTGTTCTTCAGGTTTAAGCACTTGTTCTACATGAACAGAGTACAGTAAGACGCAAGCATATAGTACTTAAAACAAATGAGCTCATAGACCTTACCACATTCTTGGTTCGGGACCAGTACAGAACAAGGCGTTCCCAGTCATCGTCCAGTAAATGTGTCTCAGGAGAACGTAAGGGAATTTGATGAGTTTCTTTGCCAGTAAAGTACATTTTCTTCAGGTAATTCAGATACTGCCACCAAGCATTCTTGAAGATAGCAGAGGTATTAGCACAGGTTACCTCATCCCGAGTTTCCATATTGGTCCTTCTCTATAGAGAAAAATGGGAAAATTTGTTGTATTATAACCATCATGGAGGTAGAATTGTCAGATTACGGGTTCCGGCAAAACCCTTGAGGTTCGAACACTGGGGTGCGCACGAAGATCTCTCCCTACCAAATCACGCCCTCACCCTCACCGCGATCTCAAAGCTTAGCGCGTCGAATCCGCAGAAAGAGAGACACAAGAGTTTATACTGGTTCGGGCCACCGATGTGGTGTAATACCCTACTCCAGTGTGGTGTGGTGGATTGCCTATTGGGCTGAGGATGAATAGTTACAAGGGAAGAACAGCCTCCTGAGGAGAGTGCTCTTGTGCTTGGTGAACTTGTGGATGGGATGGTTCTGATCCAAGGTGAGATCAAGATGCCTCCTATGGTGGTGGCTAGTCCTATTTATAGAGGCCCTGGTCCTCTCCCCAAATATTGAGCGGGAAGGGATCCAACAACGGCCAAATTCGAAGGGAGACAACTAGTACAAGTTATCCTGACTAAAGGTGGTCTTCGCCTGCCAAAGGCTCTGGTGGAGACGCCGTCTTGGGCTCCACGGTGACCTCCGTCCTATCGTCCTGCTGGTCTTGGTCTCGTTACAACGATATGGAAACCTTTTCCTGATGCCTCGGACTCCACGCCTGCGCTTGCCCCTTTAGCACCAAAGAGGAAACGAGGACACTGCGCGCCGGCGCCCGCCTGACTCCGGTCATCATGGCTTGCATCACAGGAACCTCGTGAGGTGTCCCTTGCCTTGATCTCTCCGCCCCTCGCGAGCCGGCCTGGTGAGGCCGTCCCGAGGAGGTCTTGTGTCGTCCGCCTCGCGAGGCTTGGCCCCTCGTGAGGGTCTTGAGTGCTCGCTAGTGAAGATGGGCCATACAGGGCCGCTGGTGGAGCCACGCCGTGGGCCGCAGGTAGGCAAGTCTGGGGACCCCCGTTCCCAGGACGCCGACAGTAGCCCCCGGGCCAAAGGCGCGCTCGGACTTGGCTTCGAAGCGAAGCCAAAGGGCAAATGCGGAGTGCCATGGGCCTCAACAGCCTGCAGCCCCGCTCGACGCGTGGCGATTGACTGGTCGTGGACGTCTCCGCTTCCCCACGCTGCCTCAGCAACTGCCTGATTTGATGAGTCCCTGCTGCATGCAGAGAAAAAATCATCATTACCTGTGATCGTGGGGGTCGCCGGTTGGCCTCCTCCCGATATAAAAGAGGAGGGGCGGAGCCCCCGTTGCTCATCTCTTCCTGCTCCACTCGCTTCTTCTTCCTTGCTTCATTGCTAGTAGCGACCCCCATGGCGCCTACAAAGAGGTTTTTGGCCACAGAGAAGGGGAAGGCCCGCCAAGAGGGGCCCGGCTCTCCGCCGCCCAAGTGTGGGCGCGGCCGTCCCCGTAAGCACGTCGCGAAGATCATGGCAGCCCCGTCGATGAAGGGAGGCGTGCCATGGTCGCACGGCCTCCCCGACTGTGCTTCCACTTGGCGGAGGTGCTGCCGGAGTTCGTCGTGTGGTCGGAGAACCCGGCCGGCACCTGGCTTCAGCTCCCGCGCTTCTTCGCCGGCGAGCTGCCGGCTACAGGTCCAGGCGGGCTCTGGCTGCAGGTGGACGGCTGCTGCAGCAAAGCTTCATGGGTCACGGTCGCGGTCTCCGTCGCAGGCAATGCAGCCGTGGCTCGCGGCTGGCAGACGTTTGCCCGCGCGCGCGACCTGGGTAGGCGGTGCACCCTCCACTTCAAATATGACGACGACGCGACCCTCTATGTGAAGGCGTTCGGAGAAGACGGCCGCCGCGTCAGGTGCTGCCCCGAAGACAACAACGGCGACAAGGTGCTCGGCCTTGGCGATGGTCGAGACGAGGGCGAGGATGGTCTTGCCTTCGGTGTTGGCCGCCGATCGCCCAGCTACGGCGATTCTCCCTCCGGCGACAGCTCCAGCAACGGCGGCTATGACCAGCCGCCACGATGCCGCGCCCGCTTCGAGGGTGGCAGCGGGTCGTCTCGTCGTTAGGCCCAGTGAAGCGCGGGGAGGGGTCTGGCTGAGCTCAGGAGAGCGCCATGGGTCCATCCTCGCGAGCTGCTGCAGGGGCATGCACTGCTTTTGTTTTGTTCTTCCTTTTCTTCCTGCATTAAGAGAGAGACAAGTATGGGACCCCATAGGGGCGTGCAACGAATCATGGTTTCCAGGTTGCTATGCGATGTTACGTTTATTGTTCCTGTGCCGTGTTGCAGCATTAACGTTTTATGTAGGCGCGTAGAAATAACTTACCTTGACACGCTCAAAGTAGCTTTCGCCTCGTGAGGTGCGCATTTCCCGGTACCCGGCGAGGCCTCCTCGGCCTGGAAGGCGTCTAGACTGCAAAAATTCGTTAGGAAACTCTTATTCTTTCGAGCCCTGGTCGCAGGTGCCGCTGGCCACGATCCAGCGCTTCGCATCGCGGTACCCGAGGGGCACGGATTGAGAGAAGTGCGCCAGCTTATGAGCTCGAACGAGGGTGCCTCGCGAAAAACAGGAAAAAACCCTCACGAGGGCACCACCTGTCCAACCCCCTCACGAGGCATGCGAGAGAGAGTACAGGTCGAAACAAGGAACCGAAAGCAGAAACGGAGGCAAAAGGCAATGGAACCATTTCGGCAAGGAACACCAGAAAGCAAATTTCATTGAAGAGAGGCAGGCCAACTACGGAAAGCAAATGAAAAGCCGCGTCCGACACCTAGTCTAGTCTTCTTGTCTTCTCACCAGTGCGGAGCTAAGTGCTGCCACTAGGACATGGGAGGGAGCCCCCGAGGCCTGAGGGCGGCACTCCTGAGACTCCGGGGCGTGTACATCCCCACTCATTATTACGTGAGAGTGTCACGAGCGGAGACCTTCACAGGCACTGGGCCTTCTTCATAGGCATTGAGCCTTTCTTCATGGGTAGAACTTCCGGAGGTGCTGGATGTTCCAGGCATTCTGGATAGGTACCCCGTCCTGCATCTCCAGGCGCACGAAACCAGGCCTAGAGACGTGGGCGACCCTAAACGGGCCCTCCCACATGGGCGAGAGCTTGTGCAGCCCTTCCCTGGAGAGCACCCGCCTTAGGACAAGGTCGCCCACCTCGAGCGTCCTGGAGCGGACGCTGCGACAGTGATACCGCCGTAGCGCCTGCTGATATCTTGCCGCCCGGAGCATGGCTTCACGGCGGCGTTCCTCCCCCAGCATAAGGTCCATCCCCCGCATGGCGTCCTGCTGTGCCTCATCAAACGCCAGGACCCACGCGGAGCGATGCCTGACCTCATGAGGGAGAACCGCTTCTGCTCCATAGACGAGGAAGAACGGGGTCTCGCCCGTTGGCTTGGTGGCGGTGGTGCGGATGGACCACAGCACAGACTGGAGCTCGTCGTGCCAGCCCCTGCCGCAGGCCTCGAGCTTCTTCTTGACGGTCCTAGTTTTGAGGCCTCTTAGGACCTCCGCGTTGGCGCGCTCGGCCTGACCATTGCTCCTGGGGTGTGCCACCGAGGCATAGCAGATCTGCGTTCCAAGGTTAGCACAATATGTCTTGAAGAGATTGCTAGTAAACTGCGAGCCATTGTCGGTGATGATGCGGTTGGGGACCCCGAACCAGCTCACGAGACCCTTGATGAACTTGACCACGGATCCGGCTGGGATGGTGCGGACGGCTTCTACCTCCGCCCACTTGGTGAACTTGTCGATGGCGACGTAGAGGTAGCGGTAGCCCCCAGGCGCTCGAGGGAACGGGCCCAAGATATCCAGCCCCCAGACCACGAATGGCCACGAGAGTGGGATGGTCTGGAGGCCCTGAGCTGGCTGATGGATCTGCTTGGCGTGGAATTGACAGGCTTCATAGGACTTCACCAGCTCAGTCGCGTCGTTGAGCGCCGTAGGCCAGTAGAACCCGCTGCGGAACGCCTTGCTGACGAGGGTTCGTGACGACGAGTGGTGCCCGCAATCTTCGCCGTGTATGTCAGCTAGCAGCTCTTTCCCCTGTTCCCTGGAGATACAACGCAGGGAAACATCATTAGGCCGCTTCCTGTATAACTCACCGTCTTGAATGCAGTACGCCGTGGCATGCCGAGCCACGCGCTCCGCGTCCTCCTCCTTCTCTGGCAGCGTCCCTTGCGTCAGGTACTCCTTGAACTCCTTGGTCCAGCACCCCTCCTGAGGCTCGAGTGCCAAGAGTAAGTGCGCTCCCAATGTCGGGCCGCAGGCCGGGGCTCCCGAGGTAGGTGGTTGGGGGGAGCTCCTCCCGAGGCAGCGCCGTCCTTGAGAGTGGTGGTGTTGCCGATGGCTTGAAGAGATGCTCCTCGAAGACGCCAGGCTCTTGGGGTAGCCGCTTGGATGCTCTCTTGGCGATGTCGTCAGCTTCCTTGTTGGTGCCGCGGGGCACGTGCTGCAATTCCAGGCCCAAGAACTGTTTTTCCATTTTGCGTACCTCTGCGAGGTATGCCTCCATGTGCTCGTCCCTCGGCTCGTATACCTTGTTGGAGAAGTTGACGAGGAGCTATGAGTCGCCCTTGATGGTGAGGCGCTTCACGCCCAGGGCCACCGCAGCCTTGAGGCCATCTATGACGCCTTCGTACTCTGCTATGTTGTTGGATACCTTCTCGCCCTGCTGGAAGCAGAGCTGCACGGCATAGTAGAGCTTGTCCTGAGTGGGCGAGATGAGCACCGCTCCAGCTCCCGCGCCCTGGCGCAAATGCGCCATCGAAGTACATCACCCAGCCGTCCGACGCTTCACTCCCTGGCGAGAGGGACCGATCCTCTCCTGCTTCAAGCTTCGGTGCGTCCGTCCATTCGGCCATGAAGTCGGCGAGCGCGGCTCCCTTGATGACCCTAGTTGTGCTGAACTCCAGCTTGAATGCCTGTAGCTCGATATTCCACTCGGCGACTCTTCCAACAGCGTTAGGGCTCCTGAGCACCCTCTCCAATGGGTAGGCTGAGACGACCTTGATTGGGTGACCTTGGAAATAGTGCCACAGCTTACGCGAGGCCACCAAAAGCGCGAGCAAGCTTCTGAGGCATGGGGTATCGTGCCCTTGCATCCCGCAGTACCGTGCTGACGAAATACACTGGATGCTCGACGAGGGCGGGCGCGTCAACGGGAGCTGCGTCTGTCGGAGGTTGGGGCGCCTCCTGAGCTGATTGGATCTCCGGAGCCTGGTCGCCCATTGGGGCCTCGGCAGGCCTAAGGTCGCCATCCTGCTGAGCTGGGTCATCCGTTGGCGTTGCTGCAGCCCCCGCGGTCACCTTCGGGTCTTGCGTTACCTCGGCTGGGGGCGCGGTTCGGCGCGACATGTCCTTGGCCTGGCGCTCCTCCCGAACCGCCACCAGAGCTGCACTGGCTGAGTGAGGGGTGGCGGCGAGGTAAAGCACCAGGGGCTCGAGGGGCGAGGCGCCACCATCACTGGAGGGCTGGTCAGATATCTCTTGAGATCTTGAAATGCCTGATCAGCCTCCGAGGTCCACTCGAACGGACCCTTCTTCTTCATCACCTTGAAGAATGGCAGGGCGCGCTCCCCCAGCTAGGAGATGAAGCGCCCCAACGAAGTCACGCAGCCGGCAAGCTTCTACATCTCCTTGAGGGTTTGAGGTGGGCTCATATCTTCAATCGCCTTGACCTTCTCCGGGTTGGCCTCGATCCCCCTATGGGACACGAAGAAGCCCAGTAGTTTGCCGGAGGGGACACCAAATACGTACTTTTCTGGGTTGAGCCGCAAGTCCACCTGGCGCAGGCTCGCGAAGGCCTCCTCCAGGTCCTGAATTAAAGTCCTCGCCTCCCGAGACTTTACCACAATGTCGTCGACGTAAGCTTCAGCGTTCCTCCCAAGCTGCTGGCTGCTGCCTCTTGAGCACTGCGTTGGTTTTTCCCTTGAAGAGGAAAGGGTGATGCAGGAAATTAGCATAAGTATTTCCATCAGTTTTTGAGAACCAAGGTATCAATCTAGTAGGAGGCTACACGCAAGTCCCTCGCATCTACAAAAACAAATAAATCCTCGCAACCAATGCGATAAGGGGTTTGTCAATCCCTACACGGTCACTTACGAGAGTGAGATCTGATAGATATGATAGGATAATATTTTTGGTATTTTTGTGATAAAGATGCAAAGTAAAGTAAACAAAATAAAAATGGCGCCAGAAATAACTTGTTGTCGGGAGATTAATATGATGGAAAATAGACCCGGGGGCCATAGGTTTCACTAGTGGCTTCTCTCAAGAGCATAAGTATTTTACGGTGGGTGGACAAATTACTGTTGAGCAATTGACAGAATTGAGCATAGTTATGAGAATATCTAGGTATGATCATGTATATAGGCATCACGTCCGAGACAAGTAGACCGACTCCTGCCTGCATCTGCTACTATTACTCCACACATCGACCGCTATCTAGCATGCATCTAGAGTATTAAGTTCATAAGAACAGAGTAACGCCTTAAGCAAGATGACATGATGTAGAGGGATAAATTCATGCAATATGATAAAAAAACCATCTTCTTATCCTCGATGGCAACAATACAATACGTGCCTTGCTGCCCCTACTATCACTGGGAAAGGACACCGCAAGATTGAACCCAAAGCTAAGCACTTCTCCCATTGCAAGAAAGATCAATCTAGTAGGCCAAACCAAACTGATAATTCGAAGAGACTTGCAAAGATAACCAATCATACATAAAAGAATTCAGAAGATTCAAATATTGTTCATAGATAAACTTGATCATAAACCCACAATTCATCGGTCTCAACAAACACACCGCAAAAGAAGATTACATCGAATAGATCTCCACGAGAGAGGGGGAGAACATTGTATTGAGATCCAAAAAGAGAGAAGAATCCATCTAGCTAATAACTATGGACCCGAAGGTCTGAGGTAAACTACTCACACTTCATCGGAGAGGCTATGGTGTTGATGTAGAAGCCCTCCGTGATCGATGCCCCCTCTGGCGGAGCTCCGGAGCAGGCCCCAAGATGGGATCTCGTGGGTATAGAAGGTTGCGGCGGTGGAATTAGGTTTTTGGCTCCGTATCTGATCGTTTGGGGGTACGTAGGTATCTATAGGAGGAAGGAGTACGTCGGTGGAGCAACATGGGGCCCACGAGGGTGGAGGGCACGCCTGGGGGGTAGGCGCGCCCCCCTACCTCGTGGCTTCATGGTAGCTTTCTTGACATAGGGTCCAAGTCCTCTGGATCACGTTCGTTCCGAAAATCACGTTCTCGAAGGTTTCATTTCGTTTGGACTCCGTTTGATATTCTTTTTCTGCGAAACTCTGAAATAGGCAAAAAAAATAGCAATTCTCGGCTGGGCCTCCGGTTAATAGGTTAGTCCCAAAAATAATATAAAAGTGAATAATAAAGTCCAATAATGTCCAAAACAGAAGATAATATAGCATGGAGCAATCAAAAATTATAGATACGTTGGAGACGTATCAAGCATCCCCAAGCTTAATTCCTGCTCGTCCTCGAGTAGGTAAATGATAAAAACAGAATTTTTGATGTGGAATGCTACTTGGCATAATTTCAATGTAATTCTTCTTAATTGTGGTATGAATATTCAGATCCGAAATTCTAGATAAAAGTTCAATATTGACATAAAAATAATAATACTTCAAGCATACTAACTAAGCAATTATGTCCTCTCAAAATAACATGGCGAAAGAAAGTTCATCCCTACAAAATCATATAGTTTAGTCATGCTCCATTTTCGTCACACAAGAATGCTCTCATCATGCACAACCCCGATGACAAGCCAAGCAATTGTTTCATACTTTAGTAATCTCAAACTTTTTCAACCTTCACGCAATACATGAGCGTGAGCCATGGATATAGCACTATGGGTGGAATAGAATATGATGATGAGGGTTATGTGGAGAAGACAAAAAGGAGAAAGTCTCACATCAACGAGGCTAATCAATGAGCTATGGAGATGCCCATCGATTGATGTTAATGCAAGGAGTAGGGATTGCCATGCAGCGGATGCACTAGAGCTTTAAATATATGAAAGCTCAACAAAAGAAACTAAGTGGGTGTGCATTCAACTTGCTTGCTCATGAAGACCTAGGGCACTTGAGGAGGCCCATTGTTGGAATATACAAGCCAAGTTCTATAATGAAAAATTCCCACTAGTATATGAAAGTGACAAAACAAGAGACTCTCTATCATGAAGATTATGGTGCTACTTTGAAGCACAAGTGTGGTAAAAGGATAGTAACATTGTCCCTTCTCTCTTTTTCTCTCATTTTTTTGGGCCTTCTCTTTTTTATGGCCTTTCACTTTTTTTTATTCCTCACTTGGGACAATGCTCTAGAAAATGATGATCATCACACTTCTATTTATTTACAACTCAATGATTACAACTCGATACTAGAACAAAGTATGACTCTATATGAATGCCTCCGGCGGTGTACCGGGATATGCAATCAACCAAGAGTGACATGTATGAAAGAATTATGAACGGTGGTTTTGCCACAAATACTATGTCAACTACATGATCATGCAAAGCAATATGACAATGATGAACGTGTCATGATAAACGGAATGGTGGAAAGTTGCATGGCAATATATCTTGGAATGGCTATGGAAATGCCATAATAGGTAGGTATGGTGGCTGCTTTGAGGAAGATATAAGGAGGTTTATGTGTGAAAGAGCGTATCATATCACGGGGTTTGGATGCACCGACGAAGTTTGCACCAACTCTCAATGTAAGAAAGGGCAATGCACGGTACCGAAGAGGCTAGCAATGATGGAAAGGTGAGAGTGCGTATAATCCATGGACTCAACATTAGTCATAAAGAACTCACATACTTATTGCAAAAATCTACAAGCCATCAAAAACCAAGCACTACGCGCATGCTCCTAGGGGGATAGATTGGTAGGAAAAGACCATCGCTCGTCCCCGACCGCCACTCATAAGGAGGACAATCAAAGAACACCTCATGTTTCAAATTTGTTCCATAACGTTTGACATACGTGCATGCTACGGGACTTGCAAACTTCAACACAAGTATTTCTCAAATTCACAACTACTCAACTAGCACAACTTTGATATCACTACCTCCATGTCTCAAAACAATCATCAAGCATGAAACTTCTCTTAGTATTCAACACACTCATAAGAAAGCTTTTACTATTCTTGAATACCTAGCATATTAGGATTATTTAAGCAAATTACCATGCTATTTAAGACTCTCAAAATAATCTAAGTGAAGCATGAGAGATAAATAGTTTCTATAAAACAAATCTACCACCGTGCTCTAAAAGATATAAGTGAAGTACATAGAGTATTCTAATAATTTCCGAATAGCATTTTCTGGGTTGAGCCGCAAGTCCACCTGGCGCAGGCTCGTGAAGGCCTCCTCCAGGTCCTGAATTAAAGTCCTCGCCTCCCGAGACTTTACCACAATGTCATCGACGTAAGCTTCAGCGTTCCTCCCAAGCTGCTGGCTGCTACCTCTTGAGCACTGCGTTGGTTTTTCCCTTGAAGAGGAAAGGGTGATGCAGCAAAGTAGCGTAAGTATTTCCCTCAGTTTTTGAGAACCAAGGTATCAATCCAGTAGGAGGCTACACGCAAGTCCCTCGCACCTACACAAACAAATAAATCCTCGCAACCAACGCGATAAGGGGTTGTCAATCCCTACACGGTCACTTACGAGAGTGAGATCTGATAGATATGATAGGATAATATTTTTGGTATTTTTGTGATAAAGATGCAAAGTAAAGTAAACAAAATAAAAACGGCGCCAGAAATAACTTGTTGTCGGGAGATTAATATGATGGAAAATAGACCCGGGGGCCATAGGTTTCACTAGTGGCTTCTCTCAAGAGCATAAGTATTTTACGGTGGGTGGACAAATTACTGTTGAGCAATTGACAGAATTGAGCATAGTTATGAGAATATCTAGGTATGATCATGTATATAGGCATCACGTCCGAGACAAGTAGACCGACTCCTGCCTGCATCTACTACTATTACTCCACACATCGACCGCTATCTAGCATGCATCTAGAGTATTAAGTTCATAAGAACAGAGTAACGCCTTAAGCAAGATGACATGATGTAGAGGGATAAATTCATGCAATATGATAAAAAAAACCCATCTTCTTATCCTCGATGGCAACAATACAATACGTGCCTTGCTGCCCCTACTATCACTGGGAAAGGACACCGCAAGATTGAACCCAAAGCTAAGCACTTCTCCCATTGCAAGAAAGATCAATCTAGTAGGCCAAACCAAACTGATAATTCGAAGAGACTTGCAAAGATAACCAATCATACATAAAAGAATTCAGAAGATTCAAATATTGTTCATAGATAAACTTGATCATAAACCCACAATTCATCGGTCTCAACAAACACACCGCAAAAGAAGATTACATCGAATAGATCTCCACGAGAGAGGGGGAGAACATTGTATTGAGATCCAAAAAGAGAGAAGAAGCCATCTAGCTAATAACTATGGACCCGAAGGTCTGAGGTAAACTACTCACACTTCATCGGAGAGGCTATGGTGTTGATGTAGAAGCCCTCCATGATCGATGCCCCCTCTGGCGGAGCTCCGGAACAGGCCCCAAGATGGGATCTCATGGGTACAGAAGTTTGCGGCGGTGGAATTAGGTTTTTGGCTCCATATCTGATCGTTTGGGGGTATGTAGGTATATATAGGAGGAAGGAGTACGTCGGTGGAGCAATGTGGGGCCCACGAGGGTGGAGGGCGTGCTGGGGGGGTAGGCGCGCCCCCCTACCTCGTGGCTTCCTGGTAGTTTTCTTGACGTAGGGTCCAAGTCCTCTGGATCATGTTCGTTCCGAAAATCACGTTCCCAAAGGTTTCATTCCGTTTGGACTCCGTTTGATATTCGTTTTCTATGAAACTCTGAAATAGGCAAAAAAACAGCAATTCTGGGCTAGGCCTTCGGTTAATAGGTTAGTCCCAAAAATAATATAAAAGTAAATAATAAAGCCCAATAATGTCCAAAATAGAAGATAATATAGCATGGAGCAATCAAAAATTATAGATACGTTGGAGACGTATCACTGGCCCAAGGCGATGTGCATCAGCCGTTGGAAGGTTGTGATGACCCACAAGTATAGGGGATCTATTGTAGTCCTTTCGATAAGTAAGAGTGTCGAACCCAACGAGGAGCAGAAGGGAATGATAAGCGGTTTTCAGCAAGGTATTCTCTGCAAGTACTGAAATTAAAGGTAACAGATAGTTTTGTGATAGGATAATTTGTAACGAGCAACAAGTAACAAAAGTAAATAAAGTGCAGCAAGGTGGCCAATCCTTTCTGTAGCAAAGGACAAGCCTGGACAAACTCTTATCTAAAGAAAAGCGCTCCCGAGGACACATGGGAATTATCGTCAAGCTAGTTTTCATCACGTTCATATGATTCGCGTTCGGTACTTTGATAATTTGATATGTGGGTGGACCGGTGCTTGGGTGTTGTCCTTACTTGGACAAGCATCCCACTTATGATTAACCTCTATTGCAAGCATCCACAACTACAACAAAAGTATTAAGGTAAACCTAACCATAGCATGAAACATATGGATCCAAATCAGCCCCTTACGAAGCAACGCATAAACTAGGGTTTAAGCTTCTGTCACTCTAGCAACCCATCATCTACTTATTAATTCCCAATGCCTTCCTCTAGGACCAATTAATGGTGAAGTGTTATGTAGTCGACGTTCACATAACATCACTAGAGGAGAGAAAACATACATCTCATCAAAATATCGAACGAATACCAAATTCACATGACTACTAATAGCAAGACTTCTCCCATGTCCTCAGGAACAAACGTAACTACTCACAAAGCATATTCATGTTCATAATCAGAGGGGTATTAATATGCATAAAGGATCTGAACATATGATCTTCCACCAAATAAACCAACTAGCATCAACTACAAGGAGTAATCAACACTACTAGCAACCTACAGGTACCAATCCCAGACTTAGGGACAAGAATTGGATACAAGAGATGAACTAAGGTTTGACAGGAGATGGTGTTGGTGAAGATGTTGATGGAGATTGCCCTCTCCCGATGAGAGGAGCGTTGGTGATGACGATGGCGATGATTTCCCCCTCCCGGAGGGAAGTGTCCCCGGCAGAACAGCTCTGCTGGAGCCCTAGATTGGTTCCGCCAAGGTTCCGCCTCGTGGCGGCGGAGTCTCGTCCCGAAAGCTTGCTTATGATTTTTCTTCGGACGAAAGACTTCATATAGCAGAAGATGGGCACCGAAGGGCCAACAGGGGGCCCACGAGGCAGGGGGCGCGCCCAGGGGGGTAGGGCGCGCCCCCCACCCTCGTGGACAGGTGGAGGCCCCCCTGACGTATTTCTTCCGCTCATTATTTTTTATTATTTCCAAAAACAACTTTCGTGGAGTTTCAGGACTTTTGGAGTTGTGCAGAATAGGTCTCTAATATTTGCTCCTTTTCCAGCCCAGAATTCCAGCTGCCGGCATTCTCCCTCCTTATGTAAACCTTGTAAAATAAGAGAGAATAGGCATAAGTATTGTGACATAATGTGTAATAACAACCCATAATGCAATAAATATCGATATAAAAGCATGATGCAAAATAAACGTATCAGGTTGCGCCCGCGTTCCGCAGCCCGAACGGCATGCAAGTGGTGCAGTACACCCCGCACGGGGTCAGGAAGGTCGTCTTCTCCACATCTTCTACTGCCAACTTGATCTGGTGATAGCCTGAAAACGCATCCAGGAAGCACAGCAGGTCGCACTCGGCTAAATACTACCATCCCCCACTCCAATTCAAATGGCTGATAAACAGGAAACATTGTTGAATGTACAGACATTGTATGAGAGACAGATGCAATAGATAGTGTGGAAAAAAGAGGGCATGAAATAGTTGACATGTATATTGTTTAACTAAAACGGATAGCATGACATAATTTCACATATATGATGTCTATCTAAACTGGATAGCATAGCATAACATAATTCAAAGATATGATGACTAACTAAATAGGATCGCATGACATAATTTACATGCATGTTATCTAAGTAATCAGGATCGCTTGATTTAATTCACATATGTGATTTATATGCTAAGCAGAGGGCATTCGTGTATATGATGTCTGAACTAATAACATGGTGTTGAATATTGTGTATATGATGTCTAAACTATGCAATGCAGGACACCATATGCATGATATGAGCAGTATAACTATGCCAAGTTAGAGCATACACCTCGGTGGGGGAATAGGACTGGTCATCTGTCTCTGAATCCATCTCTGAGGAGCTATCGGGACCCAGCAAGAGATCTGCTTTGACAGGTAGCACTGTCTGCTCTGAAGGCCTTGTTTTTCACTCCAGATTTTTTCATCACCCACTCAAATGGCTGATTCACACGAAGAGTAGTTTAATGTACAAACATTGTCGACAAATGGAAATGTAATGAAGAAAAGGATGGGCAAGATATCATTCAAATATATGATGCCTGTTTAAATAGGATGGCATTGCACATTTCACATATATTATGGCTGGCTAAAAGACATGAGACTGCATAATTCCCATATATGATATAGAAACTAAACATGTGGCATTATCGAACATGTCTAAACTAATCAAATGACATATATGATGTCGAAAGTAGGCACTGCAAGGCAACATATGCATGATATGACTAACATCATCATGCCAAGTTAGAGCAAAAACCTTGGCGGGTAAATAGGAGTGGTCAGCTGCGTCTGAATCCGCCTCAGAACAGATATCTTCCTCTGGATTACAATGTGGAGAGGGGGAGGGTTTGCCATTGAACCCACCATGGAGTGATGTGTGCATGACATTGTATTGCCATGCAAAACTCTTCTCTTTTTCTCTACATGTTCATCATGACTGTGTACAATATCTGACATGCATACAAAAATATATAGTGAGATTATGTAAGGAGAGCATGCAGAAATCTAGAGTGATGGTAACAACCAGTGGATGGATCCAAAAATAATGATAGCAGGCTGATGATTGCTTTAATTTAATCAAAACAGATGATAATTGCTTTACTATTTGTTTCGCACCCAAGATGAACAACATAGGCATACCCTAGGTGAACCAGATATTAGACAGTGATACTATTCATTGCTGCCTCGATATGTGCCCCACAACTAATTTAGAACTCAAGTTTGAACATTAATTTGGACCTGACTTGGAGTCTAAGAGGTGAATAGGACGATAAAGTAGCGGGTAATATTAAGCAATGCATAACATAAGAAGAAACAAAAGAGTGCGACCTCTCTTGTGGACCCGTGTACTCCTCAGGTTCATCTGCTGAGTCGATGATGGTGATGCCGTTGCGGTGGGTGCCGGCGGCAGGGAAGGAGATCTGAGGCGGCGAAAGACGGTCAGGAGTCATGATGTCTGGTTTGGTGGATGCTTCTGTCGATGGAGCAGCTCAGGTGAGGTGGACGACGTCGCGGCAGGAGCAGGACAAACAAAAAAAAGTTTTCTTCAACACCTACCTGTAACTGAAGTAATTCTGTAAGGGCTCATTTGGCTTGCATGATTCTAAAAAACGCAGGGATAGGAAACCACTGGAATAGGATAGGAATGCACATGGGAAACAGAGCATTTGTAAACACATGATTTCTGTCAACTTGGGTGTTCGATTCACAGGAATTGGAAGAGCAGAGGAATGCAAAGAAACATGGCCAAAATAAAGTGAAACCATATGAAAGCGTGTACAGCTAGAATGTTATTCTGCCACTAATGCACTTGTGCTTGTTTTCATGCATAGGATTTTGAAAAGTAGGTCCAAGTGGATGTTTTGCTCCATTCCTTTCAACAAAATGCATGAATAATTGAATAGTAGAGTGCCATAGGAAAATTTCCTATTGCTATGTTTTCCCGTTGAACCAAAATAGCCCTAATGGATCGACATGAATGTAGAGTAATAAGTGATGCGACAAGTGTACAACCTCTTTGCCGTAGCCATGTCGACCTCAGCATCATTGGGTTGGTCGCTGAAGAAGTTGAGGCGGAGGTGGGTGTCGGAGGTGTGGAGGAAGATCTGAGGAATCTGTAGACGGCATCCAGGGCACTGCTCTGTTGTGATGGATAGTTCCGTCGTTGGAGCAGCTCCGGCGAGCCGTAAGACATCAAGGCCGAAGCAGCACAAGACAGACATTGTTAATCTCAAGTGGGATTCTAATAGCATCTCCAATAGATGATGTAAAATACATTACCAAAAGGTGATAGATGTAAAATTTACATCACCAAAAACCACCGGACTACAACAAGTGAGGTAAAAACTATTGACTCTGAACTTATTGTCAAAACTGAAATTTACTGTGGAATCTGAATGTTACTGTCAAAACTGAACGCAATGGTAGCAGAGAGGCACTTCACATGTAGTTTAGGGAGGGCCTACAGTTCATCTTCAAGCTGCACCCCCTGAGCCGTCAGCCACCACCGGCCCCCGCCGCCTACGGCCGGCAGCGCTCCCGTGCCGCCTCACCGCCCCGAAACCACTCCCCACCGCCAGTCCATCAGTTCGCCACCGCCTCGGCCATCCCTCTAGCCCTCCCCCCCCCACGCGCCGAGCTTTTTCTCTGGCGATTCCCACGCCACTGCTCCCCCCACCACCGGCAACCACCCGCCCCCACCCTGAACCCTAAGATAGATAGTTTGGTACCTCTCCGGCGAGCCCCCCTCCCCCGCTGCGGGTGGTTCTTCCTTAACTCCGGCGAGCCCCCCACCCCCTGAAAATCGACTGAACCAAAAGTCAATTCAGTCGACTGAAGTGTAGCTAAATCGGAGCAGAGCAGCAGCAATAGCAGTGCGAGCGAGCGAGAGCCGGAGCAGCATATCCGGCTGGTATGGCCGCCGCCGCCGAAGGGGCCTCGCACTGGGGAGAGCCACCGTGGAGATGTCACCCGTGGCGCCGGCTTCGAGGTAGCTACGCCATGGGGGTGCATGATGGAGCAATGTCGGCTCCGGGAGGTCGAGTTAAGGAGAAGGTGCCATGCGATGAGTGTACAACCTCTTTGGTTGCGCCGAGTAGGCCTCGGCTTCGTCCGAGGAGTCGGTGAGGATGCTGCGCTTCCGGTGGAGCAGGTTAAGGCAGCGCTATGGGGATGGAGCAACCGCGATAGACGAGGCGATCGTCGGAGCAGCTCCTTGGAGGTGGAGGACGGGGCGGCTGAACCGGCGGGACGACGAGATGGACGATGGATCCTCATCCGGGGAGGTGGATGAGGGACGTCGAGCTGTTGCGGTGGACGACATCGTTGGGGAAGAGGCTCCGGCTGGGCAGCGGTGAGGTGGTGGACGGAGGAGGGTGGGGTTTCGTGGCTGGAGCGGAGAGGTTATGGCGGCCTGGGATTTTGAATGGCGAAAAGGAGGGGATGGGAGGGGGAACCATGACTTAGGGACGCGCTTGTCCAAAATGTAGGGTGTGTTACAAAAGTACCCCCACCGATTTGAACTAGCGGCCCTTTCGGCTCAGCGTTAGAAGGGGGATTTCGCATGTTGGGATTTGGCAGCCGGAGGGAGTTTTCGTGCGCATTGTAATTTCAGGATAGCAAGATACGGGTTGTGAAGGCGCGAGTTTTGGGAGCACGATATTTGAATTTTTGGGATATAACAAGGCGTGGGTTGAATTTTAGGGACAAGCCTAATGTGTAATATTGTACTTGTACGTACCAAATCAATTCGCACTTCCCTCAACGAAAAAAAGAAAAAAAAAACTATGCACACCACACAAAGAGATAGTCTTGTCCCGTTTTACTATACAAATGTTATTCAAAGCTATGAATGCATGTTATGTCCAGTTCATTTTTCTCGTTGGCTGTATAATGCATGTAACCTACTCATACCAACATTGTAGTGCATTCCAAATGTCTATACTACCGCTTGAATTCAAACTAAATTTGAATTCGTTTCTCTATTTGAATAAGAATCTACAATCATGATTGTTGCCAACTTCAACCATCATTCGTCTATTACCTTAACAACACACCACATGATTTCTATAGAGATAGATATGAACTATGTGTACTATATGAACTCGAATTCAATTTTTTGAATACACTTGATGTTGATTCCAGATAATAGTACATTTGATGTACTAACTAGATATTCATAATCCAAACGATGTTCCATACGTACACTGTGTTTATCACACAAAGTATAGTGCCCCGCCCCCTACATTATGACAAGTAATTAGCCCTGAGCTGCAAAAGCCACACATTATCCCAAATTATAATCAATGTTCTATATATTGTAGGTAGTACTAGCAAGATGCCCATGCGTTCCATGAAACATCAAGATGGTCGAGGGGAGGCCTTATTTGCAAATGTGGAGAGGGGTGTGGGTATCTTTTTCCAAAATTGTCATAGTTTCCTTCCTATCCGTCAGATATAAATAGGACGGCCTATATTGCAGGATGGCAGGCACACCATCATCACTAACTCTGTTTTTTATAAGAGTAGAGATAAAATATATTATATGTAGTATAACATGTTCATAACCACACCATGTGTATCACTGTTATATATATTCACGCATGAGTCGGTTTAAAACACTATGATAAATTCTTCATATCCGAATTCACTTTTTATAATGAATTATGATCTCTATTCGTCTTTTACACCCACACAATCCTCTTATCTTTGCAGCTAGCACTAACTTTCTCTCGTGCATGCACACGGCCGCATCCCTCTCACCCTCCCTCAGCATTCTCTAGCTCCATCGCATAAATTCGTCTTTTCACTTTAGGTCGTTCACCCATGGTGTGTGTAGGCCCCCCAGCTCCTTCTTTACGGCACACATCGATCGATATGCCTCTCTAGCCAGGTGTGCCGACCACAAACACAACCTTTCCCTCTTCTCTTCTCACCGTCCATGCCTCACTCCCACCCCTCTTTTCAGCGATCTCATACTCGCACACTCCTTCCCCCTCGATATAGTATGCCTCTCGCACCACCTCCTAGCTGCATCCCTCTCTCTCTATCCTTCTCTCCGGGACTTATTTGCTTCTAACACATACATGCATGTATACCGGTCGATCTCCCTACATATACCTAGGTCGACTTTAACTATTTTCCCCCACCCATCAATCGATGTACCTCACAAGTTATTCTCTCCTTTCTCTAACAAAGGACGATTGATCTTCCTATGTAGTTACGTCTGCTTACCACAGCCACCCCCCTCATCATTCGTGCATGCCTCCTGACCCGTCTCTCACACGCACGTGCATATACATGCAGCCATCCCCTCTATTATTGATATTGCAAGCGTGTCCTCCATTTGTTTAGCAAGCCTCTCCCACCATTTGTTAGAAGCAACTCCACCACTAACCCCTCCAACACTCTAGCTCAGTCTCTCTCCCAACCTTATTCCTCTCCTACACATATGCATGGATGCCGATCGATCTCCCTCAATGCATAAGGTAGGTCTCTCTCCTCCTCCACACATATACCAGCCATTGTACCTCTATAGTTAATTAGGTCTCCCCCACCACACACCGATAGTCAAGCGTTGTAGGTAGGTATCCATGCCACAGAGACAAACTGCACCTGTCCCCTCTCACGTTCCAGTAGGCCAGCCGCCCTATATCTTTGATGTGGGCACACACAAATTCGATGGCACTCTTTATCGATCGCGCGCGCACACACACACAGACACACACACACACATCATCCCTCTCTTCGATTATACCTCAAGCCGATGATACCTCCACTCTCTTCTCGTGGATCGCCCCCTCTATATATATGATATATCCAGGACTCTATTTCACACACATTGCATATGTTACATTTTTTGATCGAAATATCATCGACACATATTACTTGTCTATTTCTCAACCCCCCCCCCAAAAAACACTCACGAACCCACGCACCATATCTATCTATGTTTGTATCTCTCTCCGACAACCCCACGTAGGTGGTGTACGTACACGAAGAGAATAGGTGCACATACCCACGCTTCATGCCCAGCCACACCCGCGCGGGTACACAGTGGAGCTTGTTTCTGTACGAAATGGCAGCCCATGTGCTAATTTGAGCGCGTTTAGTGGTTGTTTACCTATGGAGGCCGTGTACCACGCGTGCACAAAACAAAGTTCGACTAGATGCATAGGCGCATTATTTTTAAATAAAGTTATATCGCTCAATGGCACGTACACAGAATATAAAACAATTTTTATGGAGAAAAAGGTAGTCCGCTCCACTATATACAATGGAGCCTGCCAGCCGGGGTTTGTCTCTCTTCAGAATATCTCACACAAGGCGGCGGTGGCCTCTCTCTCTCTCTCACTGTTGGTCATTGATCCGGTCGCATCCCGTCCGCCGGCGGAAAGGGAGGATGTGCATCGTTTCTCCGTTCGACGGCACCGAGGCAGCACGTCTCGATCTACGGTACCCGCCATTCTCTCTGACCAAGTTCCGGCGCGGTAGGGCCTACGCCACCTGCTCGCTGCTGCAGTATGGGCAGATCTCGCCCGCCGCTGCTCTCCTAGTTACATCCCGACAACCCCCAGGTATCCCCTCCGGTGTTGCTCCACTGCCCATCTTCCCACGTCGCTGCATGTGGAAAATCTTACATGTGGATCTTCCATAGTTCTTTGCCCAAAACGTAGCTCGTCCGGCGTACTTTCCATATTGCAATGTCGTCCTCACACCGTTTTAGACAAACACAACTATGTTGTTATCTTCCCTTAGGACAAGGAATGTGCTTCCTTTCTGTCATCGTATGTGTCATAAACTATTATTGGCAAGTAATTGTTTCCTTTCTACCTCTTTTTTGCAAACAGGGCTATCCATTTCACCTCATTGCTATTGCGACCTTTTGGTGAACTGCGCAAATCACTTTTTTCTTAAGAGCGTTTTGTTCAGTTGTACTAAAATGTCACACGGGCAACGTCTCTACATTTCAGTGCGACTGCACAAAGGGAGATTGGTTCTGCTCTATCCTCCTCATCCAACTCCGAGCCTAATCTTCTCCAATTATTTGCTCAATCTTCTCCAACTAGTCAGTCTTAAGGGAGACTGCAAAGGTGACCGGCTTCTATTTGTGTGTTTATTGTTTCATCAACAGTCCTCTATTATTGTAATCACACTTAATATCTTTGGAACAGGGATGCTCAGCTCTATTTTAGTGGAACTGGACAAAATGACCGGAATGTTGCATGCTCCAGACAGCAACTTTTTTTCCCAACATGCCTTGTTGATTTAGACAGAGTTGGGGGGAAGTTGTTGCCAATGAAAGCATCGATCAATTTTAATTTAACACCTTCTCACAACTTTGTCTTTAGTTGTGATGTAAATATTAGCTCTGATCTGCTAATCATTTAGATGCATTAGCGAGGAAGTTATTTTTTTTTGAAAGAGCATGGATGGCAAGACACACGAAACAAAAGCTGAAAGCTCAGAGCATTGTACAATTTCATGTCACTGGAAAATTATTTGTATAGTACGTCAATTATGTAAACAAGTGTTGGAAGCTTGATAGCATTGCCAGAAGCCTCTTCAGCATCCGGGTCCATGTGCCATGCACAAAATTATACTTCCTCCATTCCTAAATATTTGTCTTTTTACAAATGGACATATTTTAGAGTGTTGATTCACTCATTTTGCTTCGTATGTAGTCACTCGTTGAAATCTCTAGAGAAACAAATACTCCGTAGTATATTTAAGAACGGAGGGAGTAGTGCACAACCGCATGGGAGACTCAGCCCGGTCGTTGCGCCGCACTAATAGTGAGTAATGAGCAGTCAAATCATAAGCCCCACCTTTCCCACTGTAAGTTGCTCGGAAGAAGCAACCATCAGTACGCTCTTCTTTGAATCCGCTCATACTACTCCCTCCATCACTGTTTATAGAGCGCGCTTCAAAAAAAACAATCTCTGGGACCAAGGCGACTAGCGATCAACCTGAAAAATAGCATTGGTAGTTATAGCACGGCGTCTATTACTAGAGGAAATAATGCGTACACACATGCATGTAGTGCTTCCACCCCGGGTACACACATGCATGCACTTACTCCACTCCGCGTACACACGTAGTACATCGAGAGAAAATTGTGGACTTGATTGCGGTTACCACCCCTAATTAATTGAGCATTAAACCAAACGCGTCTAAAGTCTCTCTGGTGGTCGAAATGCATGAGAATGAAGCGTGCCCTATAAATTGTGACAGAGGGAGGAGTAGTATGAAGGTGCAAAACCAAGTACGCGTATGGCCAGCCGGTCAACGCACTTCCTCTTGGCATATCACTGACATGTGGGACCGGAGTGTGAGCAAACCGATCTCAATTGACGGCAAAATGGCCAACCCGCCGTTCCTTGAGAGAGACGAGGAGCGAGAACACACAGACGGGCTCGCACGGAGGCCAAGATATATTCGAGCATGGTTGATCGATATCATCATTACATGTTCGATGTTTTTTAATACTACTATTAGGCTGCCATTTTCCGCACTTCTCCCGAATAAATGTGTACTTTATTAGAGATTAAAATAAAATAAGAGTACAAACGCTCCACCATGCGGTTCTAGTAGTAGTAGTACTCATACTACTAAACCTTGCGCTTGGCTCTTCGCCTCTTCGTGAAGTCGAACAATGATGGTACTATAGTGTATGCCTTTGGCAACCTGACACCGAATGAACTGCTGCATGTCCACCGCCTGGGCGAGGGTAGGTTGCATTAGTCAAAAGCTTCTCCTCGTCCTGTGAGCCACCAGGCTTGAGGTAGACGGAGTGGGTGTAAGCGAGCTTCACCTTGTCCTGCAAGCTTCTCCTCATTCTGCGAGTTGACGGGGACACACCAAAAAGTAGTGCTAGTCCATACTCCCTCCTTTCCGGTTAATATGGCTTAATCTTTTTTGCGGGTAAATGAGAGAGCTTTATTCATATGTAAGCATTCTTAGGACGATCAGCCAAGAGACTGGTCACTAGGAAGCGAGGTAACCCGCAAAAAAGAAGAAGGAAGCGAGGTGTTTCATCAAGCCAGCTCTCGATCACATTCAAAGTGCAGCAAGCACGGTTCGCACAAAGATGCGCCGCAAGGTTTGCTGACCTGTTTACATGTTGAATAACAAAAAAAGAGAAAATATTACCGAGCGCTCCTATTTGTAACAGGATATGAGCCAGAATTAAGCGCGAATTGTGGCGAGTGTTCCATGCAATCAACTTCCATTATCACATGCGAGAACCCTCGAAGAGAACCAAATGTGTTGAAGATTGCTTTATCACATTTTAAAATAAAATAAGAGTGCAGACGCTCCTCCATCCGGTTCCTAGTAGTAGTACATACCTCTATAGTAGTAGTACTAGTACTAGTAAACTTTGCGCTTGGTTGTTTGCCTCTTCGGGAAGTCGAACAATAATGGTACTAGTACAGTGTATGCTTCTGGCAATCTGACAGTGAATTAACTATTGCACGCCCACCGCCTGAGCGGGGGAGAGCTTGCATTAGTCAAAAGTTTGTCCTTGTCCTACGAGCCACCGCCCGCAAGCTTCTCCCATCCTGCAAGCTTCTCCTCGTTCGTCAAGTTGACGGGACACAGCAAAGTAATACTAGTCCATATTGTCTCCTTTCCGGTTAATATGGCTTAATTTCAAACGAGATAAATACATTGTCTATCACTGTATATTTGTAAAAATATGGTCAGTGGACTTCATAATACGCTCATTGCGCTCAATATATACATTTTCCGGTCTTTATACGGTCACTAACTCACCCTGGCTGAGTATGTGTGTGCATGCACGTGTAGGCTGAGCACTTGAGTGTGACTGTGTGTGTTCCGTCGTGTGCTCGGACATGCATGCATTAGGGCGTCCCGCGCGTTTTTGCGTCCATGTGTACGTATGACTATTGCATGCATGCACGAGGTTGTAGTCCCTCACATTCACATGTTCATAAGTCAATGCTTTGTCAAAACGTTGCATGCAAGGTTTAATCATTTGTTGTTCTCGCATGCATTCCCAATATTAATACATTGGTAAAGACAATTTCTTGAGGAAAACGAGCCCATGAATTGAGTACAAAGGGGACCAATAAGCCAGGACGGAGGGAGTACCAGTAGTGAACCGGAAGGAGGGAGTAGGTACTAGTAGTACTACGTAAGCACGTGCAGTAACAAAATTCCTCTATGCGCATCCTGTCTACATGTCATGCGAGAAAATAGAGATAAGTACAAGTGAGACTCAGGAACGGTCATACACGTAGGGGGAGTACGTGTAGGGGGCACTAAGGAGCAGTCAAATCACACAGTAAGTTACTCGGAAGAAGCAACCATCATTTCACTCTTCAATGACACGTACGCAATATAAAATGGTTGACATGGAGAGAAAAAGAAAACCACTATATATACAATAGCAGGAGCCTAAGCTACAAGACTGCTTGCTTGGGTTGCTCTCTTCACAAGCATAGAACAACGGTGGCCACACCGCTGGTCACAGATCTGGCCTGATCCCGCCGCTGGGGGAAGGGAACGATGTTCTGCGTAGACGCGGTCGACATCGGCAAGGGAGAAAACCCACAGCCGGTGTGTCCCAATCGGGGGTCCCCGCGGTATGGGCTGATGCCGCCTCCCAACTGCCCTTCTAGCTACAGCCCGACGTCCCAGGTACATCTTCCTTTTGGAGCCGGCTTGCTCCACTGCCGCAGCTCCCCACGTAGCTCCATGTCCATGTCGATCTTTCTCTACTTCTATCGAATTCTATTTGTGATGACTTTATGTCTCATGAACTAGTGTCAGTACTATTATTCTAATCACACTTCTTCAATATCTTTGCCATCAGGGATGCTCAGCTCGATTTTAGTGGAACTGCACAAAAGCATCGTATGATCCGAGGGTGCCAGCCGTCTTTCCTTCGACAGGTTCTACCTAGCCAGGAAATTAAATCTTGTTTAGGGTTTAGGGTTTAAGTCGTAGTGACCCCATTAGTAGTTTTTCTTTTATACACACTCTCACAACTTTTGTCTTTAATTGTGAAGTGAATATTGGCTATGATATGTGAATCATTGAGATGCATCAGCATGCATGTTAGTTTTCCTTTGTATTTGATGGAATGTTGTAATGGGGCAACCTTGGAGTAGGAATGAAAATGCAGTGGGAAGTTACCGTTTTTTCGGAGAAAAATGGAAATTGAGAGAAACCAATGTTTCGTTTCGTTGGATCGCGCCATCGAGCAAAACCAACATTTAAATCACGTATGTCGCGTTCGTGTCTCACCCTCCTCCATGGCTCCACCCCACACGATCGCTAGGCATGCCACTCACCGCAAATCAAGTATACGATAACTTTCCCGCCTGCTTGTCGATGGATCATGCCATGGAGTACTAGCACTACTGGAAGAGATTGACGAGGAGGGGGAGGACAACTAGCTGTAGCACGGACTCCCAAGAACTTTTTACATGCATGTTGTGGCCGGCTATTGCGACCTTTGAACGCGAAGCGGTCGCGTGCACCGGGAAGTGGCGCGGGCAATGCTCTCTCGGCCGGCACGCTGATTCAATGCCGGCGCTAGTGAGAGGTCGCGTCCGCGCTGGCCGGGCATGAATGTGGCACTAACTGTTTCGGGCGGGAAGCACGCATGGGTGATGAAGAGGGTTTGGGTTGGTCAGGAACGGGCGTGGCAGCGGTCTGGATGCCCGCAAACAAGAGATGTTGTACATTAATATTGTTGCATATTTAATTAACAATGTAAATAATGTGTCAGTTGGACAAATATGATTGGAGATGGAGATGCAATTTTACGTAAACATGGATATGCATGTCTATGTCTATGTGTGTGTGCGCGACGACTCTCGCGACCTGGAAGCAGGGGGCGTGTTTTTGATCGAGTTTTCTTTCTTGGTATGTTAAAAAAATTGTCCACCAGTTTTCGTTTCTTTTTCCCGGGAACGCGCGTATTCTATTTAAAACCACTGCCATGGAGAGATTTTTTTTACTCCATTGTATATATAGCCTCTTGTTTGATAGGGTTACTCGCGTCTCGCTCTCTCACCCTCTCCATATCAAAACAAGATGATAGTGTCCACTTTATCTCTCTCCTCACCGGTGGTCACAGATCTGGCCGAATCCCGTCCGATGTGGGAGGTGAGTAGGTGCAGCGTTGACGTTGTCGCCATCTGTGATGGAGGAAGCCGATGTGCACCGTCCTCTCAGAGCCGGCGCTGCCGCGGACGAAGGTCCTCCACGCCCTTGTTCGCTGTCGTCATGTGGGCAGATCCGCCCGCCCGCCTAAGCGACATCTCGCCCACCTGAGGTATAACTTCTTGTACTGGTCCAGCTCCCCAGGTCGCTGCATGTGGGTTTTCTTCTATGCGACTACTCCCGAGCTCCCCATGTACAGTAGCTAGGGTTCGTCGGCTGGTCCAACATCACCTACTATTATAGACGAAATGCCACTCAAAAAGTTGTCCTGGTTTATGCCTCAGTGGAGGTATACGTGTTGTTTCGACAAAAAGTACATGGTGGTTGTGCGGTCGTTGTCCATATGCTCCTACTGCTGCTGATAATCTAATACTATCACTGGTTAAATGAAGAAATGTTTTTTTCTCGGGTATCCTGGTTTAGTTCCCATCAAGATAATCATGATGCTTCTGTTTGTTGGTGTACTTTTCATTAATTCTTATTGACAATTGAGATGTCGCTGTTAATCTTGTACCACTGCCAAAACAAAGTAACAACACTATATCCCTTTTTTATATTTTTGCAAACAGCGATGCGTATCTCCATACCCAGGCATGTCTTCCTCAATTTTAGTGGAACTGCACAAAATTGGATGGCCATTGTTGCTCCGCCTCACTGTGCTCTGCCACGTGGTTCTTCCTTCCTCGAGCTTGATTACTGAGAAGAAGCAGACCACAGTGAGGATTTGTCAAACTTCACCGGTGCCTCACCCAAACTTGATGCCAAATGGATGATGCATCACCATGATGACCTATCGCTGCTCATGGTTGCGCCTCATGGTTGCATCGGCTGGTGAAGCTGATCAATTTTCAATGAAAAACAAGTTGTCTTCCATCAGTGCTCTTTGCTTGTTACCCACAAAGATGATATCCTTCATCAGTTCACCTTGGTTGCGTTGGAGACGCAGTCGTCTTTCACGTTGGTGCAATTTTATCACACAATTGGCTATGAACCAAATGTTTCCTCGAAGAAGGATCGACGTTGGTACTAAGAGCGTAACTTTTGTATTGATTTCTAAGCCTTCTCACAACTTTGTCTCCAGCTCCCCTGTAATTTTATTTGTCCAGCTATTAACTAAATATGTGGTCAGACTTTGATTAAAAATGGTGTGGACTAAAAACCCGGATGGACGTAGTAGCCCTCCATTTTTCTTTACTCTCATATTAGATTTGACTGAAGTCAAACTTTGTAAAGTTTGACCAAGTTTAGGCCGAACACAACAAACCATAACTATTGAGAGAGGGCAAACTGTACATACTCTCAAACCTTTCCTATAATTGAAATTAAAATTCTTTATTTGTACACACTCTCACATGTTTCCGATAATTTGGCGCATGTGTGGTTGTTCACTTAACGGAGGGTAGTGTACCACACGTGAAGGATGGGAAGTGCGACCAGGACGCGTGGATCGTTAGTTCATCGTAAGTAGTAGTTTTCTTCACTGGTACGTTAAATAAAGAGTTTCATTTCGTACTTACACAATTTAAAGCGATTATTATGGAGAGAATAAGAAAACCACTCCACTATATATTAGTAGTATATACGAGTACTATATGGACGCAGCTTCAATGGCTTAGTGCACCTGCCTTTGGGTGTATAACAGGTGGGCCCAACATGTGGCTGGCCCACCTGTCATACAGCCAAAGGCAGGTGTAGTTAAGGCACCGGAGCTCAGTCCGTACTATATATGTAGTACTATATAAGTTGGAGCCTTAGCGCTTGTTCGCTAGGGTTTGCACTCTCCACACTCTCGCCGCACTACATATCTATATACACACACACTGGAGGCTCAGCGTTCCTTTGCTAGGGTTTGCTATATTCATAGTCTCTCACCCTCTTCACCAGATCTAAACAAGACCATGTTGGCCTCTGTCTCTCCCCCCCCCCCACAGCTGGTGAAGGAGCCGTCCGGATCCCATCGGACCGGGAAAGGGAGGAGGTGCGGCGTTCACTCTATCGTCTTCGGCGAGGGAGGCAATCCACTACCGGTTGCGCTGTTCTCTTTCACCCGGTGCATGTGCTGGAGGGCCACCGACCCCTTCTTCCTCACTGCCATATGTAGTGTGGGCAGATCCGGCCTCCCACCGCACGCCTAGCCACATCCTGACGACCCTAAGGTCTAACTTTCTTTGAAATTGTCATTGCTCTAGCTGCATGCGGATCTTTTTCGATTATGTAGTCGAATCTAGGTCTTGGTTCAAAGAGGAAAGAAGGGTGCAGTGGGTGGAGCACGAATCTGGGACGTGGTTCAATGTGGAAAGGAGGGAGGCAAATTAGTATAGACTGGCTATCCAACCGCTTTGTTGGTCGAAAAGGGAAAAGGGGGGTAACCCAGTACACACATCTGTAAGGAACCAATCTCTTTGTTGAAAGAGGAAAGAAACTGGGGGTGGGTTAGTTTGTGCAGGACTAGATTTGCTGCCCTCACATAGGAAAAAGGTTCAAATAGAACAAATATTGGACCACCGCAGATATGCTGCTTGGCAACATACTCTGTATCACCCATTTATACGTGTGGACGCACATGGTGCTGGCATGTCCCATGTCCCATACAACTATTTTGTTGTTGTTAATCTAAGAATGCTGCTGGAAAATTGAAGTAGTGCCATTGTTAAAAGTAAATTACATTTTTAACGAATGTTGTTTTAAGAGAATTTCTCTGTTAATATGAATCAATGCAACCATTTTAGAAATGCTACTGTCCTACTTTGTTTTCCATCAAGATAAGTTAGATGCTTCTTTTTTCGCCATTTGTTTCATCCTCCTTTATTCGCCAGTAATTGTTTCCTTTTTTGCCTCTGTTAAAACAGGGATATCTATTCAACTTGTTGCTATAGCGAACTTAAATGTTACAATAGTTGGGTTGCCCGGCTCCTACGCTTGCCCCTTATGTTCCGCACATCCGGCTAAGAGGGCAAAGGGAGAACCCCTGCAATTGTACTTCTGGTTTGCCTGGTCAAGTACCTCGGGAGGAGAAAGCCAAAAGCTGACCATCATAGTAAGCGTGAATGGATCTGCAATCTGATGACGAGGTTTGACTCTAAAAATCATTGGCGATTTCGTTGTGTCACACGAAGGGTTCATATTAACACAAACCATGTGATTGGAAAGGGTAGGTTTAGACCCCCAAGTACAACACAAATACACCGGGGGCTAGTCCCTAGTCCCCACCGTCAAGCTCCTAAGGCTAAGTGAGAAAGCAGTAAAACCGAATAGTTTGATCGCATGGTTTCGTTCCCGCACTACCGCCTCCACGCACCAAGACGTTGGCTAAGGGTAACAGTGTGGAAACAAAACACCCTTCATGATATTCACTTGGGGGCTAAAGCCGACGACTGGTATCTTTCAGAACTAAACATACAGCCACACAGGACTCAAAATTTAATCACTACAATATCAAATAAGTTCACCGGGTCCATAATAAAGCATAAATCCCACTTGGTACAAACTTGCTACAACTACTCAAGCATTAAATTTTTCGAACACTGGCCCTCTATCGCCCGCGCTCTGGTCATCACCTGCGCGAAGTACTGCTCGGGGCGGCGATGCTCCTTCCCCTGTGGCGGAGGACCAGTGACCATCTCCATTGGATTAATCCTTGGCCAATGAACCATGGTATTCGCAAACGCGAGCCTCACCCCTCAAGGCACGCCGACCGCTTCACGGCGTCAATCCGGAGCGGCACCTTCCCCAGCCTCGGCACTAGGCCGAAGTAGGTGTCCGAAATGGGCTCGGCCAACAACAGGCTAACACAGAGGTCCTTCAAGCCCAGCTCAGACATCCGATGCATCTCCATCAGCTGCTTCATTTGATCGCTGAGGAGGGGAGGAGGCTCGGAGTCCGGAAACTGTGACCAAAAGAGCCGCTGTGTGGAGTCCTCCTCACACATGGCATAGTGCCTCGTCGCGGCCGCCGCATTCTTTCGGAGTTCAGCAAAGACGCCTGCGGAGCGCTAGACCCTCGTCAGCGGGGCGAATCTGTTGCCTCCGAACACACTCTGCAGTAAATATTTCTTACCACTAGCAATTTGCGCGGCTCGCCGAAGCTCCTCCTGGACACCTCAGGCATCACTCCTCACCTCCTAGAGCTCCTTATCTGCCTTGGATAGATGGGAGGATTGCTCCTCCCGCCCCTTCTCAAGGGCCTCAAGCTTCTCAGCGGCATCCTGGAGCTCCCCTTGGACCTCGGTCACCCGAGACTCATGCTGCTTAGCAGCACGCTTAGCCTGCTCAAGCTCAGACACCGCCCTCTCAGCGGCTGTCCTCTTCTCGGCCGCCTAGGCCTCAGCTTTCTTCAGGGCCTCCTTTAAGCCCTCGACCTCGACGGCAGCAGCTGCAAGATCATCAAGATAAAGGATCAGTAGATGGTCCGGCCAGTCACTATCTGTCAAATACACATCATTTTACAGATCTTACCTTGCGCCTTGTCAAGCCGTTTGTTGACAAGGTCCAGCTCTTGATTAGAAAGCTTGAGCTTCTGATCCATCTCCTCTAACGCCGCGGCATTAGCAGCCACGACCATGGAAGATGCCTGCGTTAGCATCAGAAATTTCGACATTGTTAACTGACCTACCGAATTTTATCCTCTACAGGTCTCTTCGAAGATCCTGGCAGAGTCTCCGGGGCTGCTATGTATGCGTCCTACCTAAACGAACAACTATAACCGCATTATGAGGAAAGATCATTACTTGACTTACCTCAAAGCCTGTTAGAAGGCCTTGGACAGCGTCGTTTGATGACCCACAAGTATAGGGGATCAATTGTAGCTCTTTTCGATAATTAAGAGTGTCGAACCCAACGAGGAGCAGCAGGAAATGACAAGTGGTTTTCAGTAAGGTAATGTCTGCAAGTGCTGAAATTGTAAGTAGCAGAGTAGTTTGATAGCAAGGTAATTTGTAACAAGCAAGTGACGATAGTACTAACAATAGTGCCGCAAGGTACCCAATCCTTTTGAGGCAATGGACAGGCCAAAACGGTCCCTTATGATAAGCAAAGCGTTCTTGAGGGTACACGGGATTTTCATCTAGTCACTTTCATCATGTTGGTTTAATTCGTGTTCGGTACTTTGATAATTTGATATGTGGGTGGACCGGTGCTTAGGTGCTGTTCTTACTTGAACAAACCTTCTACTTATGATTAACCCTCCTGCAAGCATCCGCAACTACATGAAAAGTATTAAGAATAAATTCTAATGATAGCATTAAACTTTTGGATCCAATCGGTCCCTTACGGAATAGCCCATAAACTGGGGTTTAAGCTTCTGTCACTCTTGCAACCCATCATCTAATTTCTACTCCACAATGCATTCCCTTAGGCCCAAATATGGTGAAGTTTCATGTAGTCGACGTTCACATGACACCACTAAGGGAATCACAACATACATACTATCAAAATATCAAACACATATCAAGTTCACATGATTACTTGCAACATGATTTCTCCCGTGACCTCAAGAACAAAAGTAACTACTCACAAATGATAATCATGCTCAAGATCATAGGGGTATTAAATAGCATATTGGATCTGAACATATAATCTTCCACCAAATAAACCATACAGTAATCAACTACAAGATGTAATCAACACTACTAGTCACCCACAAGCACCAATCTATAGTTCCGGTAACAAGATTGAACACAAGAGATGAACTAGGGTTTGAGATGAGATGGTGCTGTTGAAGATGTTGATGGAGATTGCAATCCCCAAGATGGGAGAGTTTTTGGTGATGATGATGACGATGATTTCCCCCTCCGGGAGGGAAGTTCCCCCGGCGGAATCGCTTCGCCGGAGGGCAGAAGTGCTCCTGCCCAAGTTCCGCCTCGAGATGGCGGCGCTCCGTCCCAAAATTCCTCTCCTTATTTTTTTAGGTCAAAATGACCTATATACCAGAAGATGGGCATCGGAGGTGGGCCTGGGTGAGCACAACCCACCAAGGCGCGCCTGGGCTCCCTGGCGCGCCAGGTGGGTTGTGCCCACCTGGTGGGCCCCTCTAGTAGTTATTTGCTCCAATATTCATCAAATATTCCATAAAAAATCTCCATGAAGTTTCAGCTTGTTTGGAGTTGTGCAAAATAGGTCCAGATTTCCAGCTGTCGGAATTCTCCCTCTTTGTGTATATCTTGCATATTATGAGAGAAAAGGCATTAGAATTACTCCAAAAAGCATTTTTATGGATAAAAACATTATAAATAACAGTAAGAAAACATGATGCAAAATGGACGCATCATCGTTCAATCTGGATTAGACGGATCGAACACTCTGCATAATCGCACCCATAAGGGTGCGGTGCCCTTCAACGATGCCGGAGTTGCTCACCAACTCCTCCAGCGTGTCCGGTCAGCCAACCGCCACGTGTGCGAAGGTGTTCGGCGCCGACGTTTGCTCCCCGGCCCCCTCCCGTTGTGAGCAACCTGTGTCGTCGAGGGCCTCAGAGGCTCGGGAGCGGTCGACGGAGGGGGTCCAGATGGCCTGGACTCCTTTCCCTCGCCGGCCAGGAGGGACGCTCCCTCCTGGTCTTTGGTGACCGAGGCGTTGACCTCCGCCATTACGACATCTACCTCCCACTCCGTGTTCGTCGGAGGAGGAGTTCTTCAGGACCACACCTCCTCAGCCTCTTCGGGGATCAAAGGAGGCGCGGAATGTGCCATCGACCCACTGTCCGCCAGCTCGGCGGGCGGAGACGTCCCCTCCGAGGTCTGCTCGGTGGGGCGCCCATGTGGGGACTGCAATTTGGAGGGGTTAACCTTCAACTAAAGCAAACTAATGAAAGCATAATAGCTGAAAATAGAGACACCTTACCTGCTGGCAGGGGGCTTGACCCTAGATCCCTTCTTCGGGAGCTCCTCGGACGCCTCACCGTCATCCGAGCTGTCAGGTATAGCCAGCTTAGGTCGGTGTCGTCTCTTTAGGGCCAGGGAAGGTTGGACCTCCTCGGCGTCCTCGAGCGCTGGCCTCCTTTTGGAGTGCGAGGAATGATGTCTACAATGCAACCTTCTTCTTGTAGACTTGTGTTGGGCCTCCAAGCGCAGAGTTTTGTAGGACAGTAGCAAATTTCCCTCAAGTGGATGACCTAAGGTTTATCAATCTGTGGGAGGCGTAGGATGAAGATGGTCTCTCTCAAACAACCCTGCAACCAAATAATAAAGAGTCTCTTGTGTCCCCAACACACCCAATACAATGGTAAATTGTATAGGTGCACTAGTTCGGCGAAGGGATGGTGATACAAGTGCAATATGGATAGTAGATATAGGTTTTTGTAATCTGAAAATATAAAAACATCAAGGTAACTAACAGTAAAAGTGAGCGAAAACGGTATTGTAATGCTAGGAAACAAGGCCTAGGGTTCATACTTTCACTAGTGCAAGTTATCTCAACAATGATAACATAATTAGATCATATAACTATCCCTCAACGTGCAACAAAGAGTCACTCCAAAGTCACTAATAGCGTAGAACAAACGAAGAGATTATTGTAGGGTACGAAACCACCTCAAAGTTATTCTTTCTGATCGATCTATTGGGCTATTCCTATAAGTATCACAAACAACCCTAGAGTTCGTACTAAAATAACACCTTAAGACACACATTAACCAAAACCCTAATGTCACCTAGATACTCCAATGTCACCACAAGTATCCGCGGGTTTGATTATACGATAGGCATCACACAATCTCAGATTCATCTATTCAAACCAACACAAAGAACTTCAAAGAGTGCCCCAAAGTTTCTACCGGAGAGTCAAGACGAAAGCGTGCGCCAACCCCTATGCATAAGTTTGCAAGGTCACAGAACCCGCAAGTTGATCACCAAAACATACATCAACTAGATCACGTGAATATCCCATTGTCACCACAGATAAGCACATGCAAGACATATATCAAGTGTTCTCAAATCCTTAAAGACTCAATCCGATAAGATAACTTCAAAGGGAAAACTCAATCCATTATAAGAAGGTAAAGGGGGAGAAACATCATAAGATCCAACTATAATAGCAAAGCTCGTGGTACATCAAGATCGTGCCAAATCAAGAACACGAGAGAGAGAGAGAGAGATCAGACACATAGCTACTGGTACATACCCTCAACCCCGAGGGTGAACTACTCCCTCCTCGTCATGGAGAGCGCCGGGATGATGAAGATGGCCATGGTGATGATTTCCCCCTCCGGTAGGGTGCCGGAACAGGGTCCCGATTGGTTTTTGGTGGCTACAGAGGCTTGCGGTGGCGGAACTTCCGATCTAGGTTCTGTTCTGGAGGTTTGGGGATATATAAGAGGTGTTGGCGTTGAGAACAAGTCAGGGGAGTCCACGAGGGGCCCACAAGGTCGGAGGGCGCGCCCTAGGGGGGTGGGGGCGCCCTCCACCCTTGTGGAGGCCTCGGGACTCCTCTGGTGCATCCCCGGTACTCCGTGGGCTTCTTTTGGTCCAAAAACAATCGTCGTAAAGTTTCATGTCATTTGGACTCCGTTTGATATTCCTTTTCCGTAAAACTCAAAAACAAGGACAAAACAGAAACTGACACTGGGCTCTAGGTTAATAGGTTAGTCCCAAAATTCATATAAAATATGATATGAATGCATATAAAACATCCAAGATAGATAATGTAATAGCATGGAACAATCAAAAATTATAGATACGTTGGAGACGTATCAAGCATCCCCAAGCTTAATTCCTGCTCGTCCTCGAGTAGGTAAATGATAAAAAAAGAATTTTTGATGTGGAATGCATGCTACCTAACATATTTATTCATGTAAATTTCTTTATTGTGGCATGAATGTTCAGATCCGTATGATTCTAAACAAAAGTTTAACATTCACATAAAAACAATAATACTTCAAGCATACTAACAAGGCAATTATGTCTTCTCAAAATAACATGGCCAAAGAAAGCTTATCCCTACAAAATCATATAGTATGGCTATGCTCCATCTTCATCACACAAAATACTATAATCATGGACAACCCCGATGACAAGCCAAGCAATTGTTTCATACTTTTGATGTTCTCAAACTTTTTCAACTTTCACGCAGTACATGAGCGTGAGCCATGGTCATAGCACTATAGGTGGAATAGAAGGTGGTTGTGGAGAAGACAAAAAGAAGGTGATAGTCTCACATCAACTAGGCGTATCAACGGGCTATGGAGATGCCCATCAATAGATATCAATGTGAGTGAGTAGGGATTGCCATGCAACGGATGCACTAGAGCTATAAGTTTATGAAAGCTCAAAAAGAAAACTAAGTGGGTGTGCATACAACTTGCTTGCTCATGAAGACCTAGGGCATTTTTAGGAAGCCCATCGTTGGAATATACAAGCCAAGTTCTATATTGAAAAATTCCCACTAGAATATGAAAGTGACAATATAGGGGACTCTCTATCATGAAGATCATGGTGCTACTTTGAAGCACAAGTGTGGTAAAAGGATAGTAGCATTGCCCCTTCTCTCTTTTTCTCTCATTTTTTTGTTTTTTTTGGGCCGCTCTTCTTTTTTTTGCCTTTCCTCTTTTTTTCCTCACATGGGACAATGCTCTAATAATGAAGGTCATCACACTTTTATTTACTTTACAACTCAAGAATTACAACTCCATACTTAGAAAAAAATATGACTCTATATGAATGCCTCCGACGGTGTACCGAGATGTGCAATGAATCAAGAGTGACATGTATGAAAGAATTATGAATGGTGGCTTTGCCACAAATACGATGTCAACTACATGATCATGCAAAGCAATATGACAATGATGATGTGTGTCATAATAGAACGGAACGGTGGAAAGTTGCATGGCAATATTTCTTGGAATGGTTATGGAAATGCCATAATAGGTAGGTATGGTGGCTGTTTTGAGGAAGGTATATGGTGGGTGTATGGTACCGGCGAAAGTTGCGCTACACAAGAGAGGCTAGCAATGGCTGAAGGATGAGAGTGCGTATAATCCATGGACTTTGTCGGCGTTCTGGGACCGGAGGTGCCCAGACTTGCCTGCATGCGGCCCGAGGCGTGGCTCTACCAGCGGCCTGGTATGGCCCAGCTTCAGCAGCGACAACACAACACCCTCGCAAGGGGCCAAGCCTCGCGAGGCGGATGACACCAAGACCTCCTTGGGGGTGGCCTCACTAGGTTGTCTCCCGAGGAGCGGGGATATCTATGCAAGGGACACCTCGCGAGGTCCGCGTGACGTGAGCCATGATGACCAAGGTCAGGCGGGCGCCAGCAGGTGCAGTGTACCAGTTTCCTCTTTGGTGCTAAGGAGGCAAGCGCAGGCGTGGGGTCCCAAGGCATCAGGCAAAGGTTTCCATATCGGTGCAACAAGACCAAGACCACCAGGACGGCAGGATGGAAGTCATCACGGAGCCCACAACAGCATCACGACCAGAGCCTTTGGCAGGCGAAGACTACCTTTTGTCAGGATAGCGTGTACTAGTTGTCCCCCTTCAAACTTGGCCATTGTGGGATCCCTTCCCGCCTAACACTTGGGAAGAGGACCAAGGCCACTATAAATAGGACCTAGCCACCACCGTAGCAAGGGACGGATCGATTCCACCCTGACCATCTCACCAGCTCATCGAGCCCAAGAACACCTCTCCTCTGGAGGTTGTTCATCCACTGTACTAGTTCATCCTCTGCCCCTCGAGGAAATCCACCACACATTAGAGTAGGGTGTTACACCGCAAGGTGGCCTGAACCAATATAACCCGTGTGTCTCTTGTTCTTTGGGTCCGTCGAGCTAGGCCGTGAGATCGTTGAGCAAGCGAGCTAGGAAGAGAGTGTTCTTCGTGCGCACCCCAGAGTTCGAACCTCACAAGGGTTTGCCGGAACCCGTAATCCGACATTTGGCGTGCCAGGTAGGGGTGCGTCGAAGTTGCGCCTCTCCGTCCGCTCCGCTTCTTCACCCACTTCGCTTCTCCGTCCAGCTCCCATGGCGGGCGTCGCTCATCTGGCCCGAGCAGCGGGCCCACGCGGGGGTGCTGTGGAGCTCCGAGCCTTCACCCCCGCCTTGCGGCAGGTGCGGTGGCCGCACAAGTTCAAGCCGGAGATGTCGCCTCGCTACTTCGGCGTGGCGGATCCAGCGGCCTTCCTCCAGGCGTACGAGGAGGCCATTCAAGAGGCCGGAGGCGATGGCCAGGTCATGGCCAACTGGTTCCCCATGGCCCTCGCTCGCGTGCCGCACGCCTGGCTGCTCAACCTGCCGGAGTCCTCTATGGCCTCCTGGGAGGAGCTGCACGACCTCTTCATCGCGCGCTTCGCAGCACCGGCGCACCCCACCATAGCAGCCCCCTTGGTGGTTCGCAGGCGCCTCCCTCAGATCGCCACGTCAAGCAGTTCGTCCGCCAGATGGGCGCCGCCCGTGTACAGCAGGGGGCTCCTCCAGGATGGGCGGCGCCCAAGGCCGACCTCACCTTCGACTCGGGGGACCATCCGGCAATCACCGCGGGCTCGGGCGCGCTCCCGATGCTCTGCACGCCCACCATCTACAACATAGCAGTCACCAAGACCCTTATCGATGGAGGAGCAGGCCTCAATGTGCTCTCCATGGAACCCTTCAGCTTGCTTCACGTGCCGCTCGGCCGGCTCCGCCACACCAAGCCCTTCTCCGTAGTTGGTGGTGGTTCCACCAGCCCCCTAGGGCAGATCCGCCTCCCAGTCACCTTCGGCACTCGCGATAACTACCGCACCGAGCTCATCGACTTTGACATCGCTCGCATCGGCCTCCCGTACAACGCCATCCTTGGGTACCCAGCCCTGGCTCAGTTCATGGCGGCGACCCATCCCGCCTACAACCTCATGAAGATGCCGGGGAGCAGCGGTGTCCTCATCATAGCCGGAGACACCAAGGAGGCCCTGATGGCCCTCAGGCTCGCCTTCAGGGGAGAAGCAGCCACTCGCCCCACTGACGAAGCAGTATCTAGGGCCCAGGGGGCTGCGCTGGCAAAGAAGAAGCAGTTATTCTCGCAAGATCGGGCCAAGACAAAGCAAGTACCGGTCGATGATGATGGGGCCTCGGGAGCCACCTTCACCATAGGCGCCAACCTCGACCCAGACCAAGAAGAGGCACTGGTGAAATTCCTGCGCACGAACAAGGAGGTATTCGCCTGGGATCCCAAGCTGCTGGTGGGAGTCCCAAGGGGAGTAATCGAGCACCACTTAAGGATGTGCCCTAATGTGCACCCAGTGAAGCAGAAGGTGCGACGGCAGTCTACAGAGAAGCAGTCCTTCATCGTCCAGGAGACCCGCAAGCTACAAGCAGCGGGTGTCATCTGCGAATTCCGGTACCCAGAGTGCCTGGCGAACCCTGTCGTCATGCCCAAGAAGGGCGGGAAGGAACGCATGTGCGTCGACTTCACCAACCTCAACAAGGCCTGCCCTCAAGACCCGTTCCTGCTTCCGTGCATCAATTAGATCGACGACTCCACTGCCGAGTGCAACCTGTTATGTTTCCTAGATGCCTTCTCAGGTTACCACCAGATCAAGATGGCGGTGGAGGACATAGAGAAGACGGCCTTCTTAACCCCGTGCGGAGTGTACTGCTACACCTGTATGCTGTTCGGGCTGCGTAATGCTGGGGCGACCTTCCAGCGGCTGATGCACATCGCTCTGGGTCAACAGCTCGGGAGGAATGTAGAGGCCTACGTCGACGACATTGTGGTAAAATCTCGGGAGGCAAGGACCCCCATTCAGGATCTGGAGGAGACTTTTGCCAGCCTGCGCATAGTAGATCTGCGGCTCAACCCGAAGAAATGTGTGTTCGGCGTCCCCTCCGGCAAGCTGCTGGGATTCCTCGTGTCGCACAGGGGGATCGAGGCGAACCCGGAGAAGGTAAAGGCAATAGCAGACATGAGCCCGCCGCAGACTCTCAAGAAAATGCAAAAGCTCGCAGGCTGTGTGACCTCGCTGGGGCGCTTCATCTCCAAGCTGGGGGAGCGTGCCCTCCCGTTCTTCAAGCTGATGAAGAAGAAGGGCCCATTCGAGTGGACCTCGGAGGCCGACACGGTGTTTCAAGACCTCAAGATATACCTAACCAGCCCACCGGTGATGGTGGCACCGCGTCCCCTCGAGCCCCTGGTGCTTTACCTGGCCACCACGTCCCATTCCGCTAGTGCGGCGCTGGTAGCCATCCGGGAGGAGCGTCAGGCCAAGAGTGTGCCGTGCGATGCTGCGCATTCGATCGGAATGATCAGCACCAAGACGGCGCCACTGAAGCCGCTGCAGCGCCAACAGATGACGGGGCCTCACAAGACCACCCTCACGAGGTCGCGGTAGCACTGACAGGCGACCGACCTCCTGAGGGCCCCCATCCTCAGAAAACGCCCCAGCCTCAAGAGATCTCGGACCCCACCAGCGCTCCCGTCCTCGTCGAACACCCGGTGTACTTCGTCAGTACGGTGCTACGAGATGCGCGGGCGCGCTACCCCATGCCACTGAAGCTTCTGCTCGCGCTCCTCGTGGCCTCGCACAAGTTACGCCACTACTTTCAAGGCCACCCCATCAAAGTCGTCTCAGCTTACCCCAGGGAGAGGGTACTCTGGAGCCCCAATGTTGTGGGAAGGATCACCGAATGGAACATCGAGTTGCAGGCATTCCAGCTGGAGTTCAGCACCACCAGGGTCATCAAGGGAGCTGCGCTCGCCGACTTCGTGGCGAAGTGGACTGATGCTCCAGTGCCCGAAGCAGGTGAGGATCGGTCTCTTTCGCCAGAGAGCGAAGCACCAGACGGCTGGGTCATGTACTTCTACGGCGCCTTCGTGCACCAAGGCGCGGGGGCCGGGGTCGTACTCATCTCGCCCACCCAGGACAAACTCTACTACGTCGTGCAGCTCTGCTTACAGCAGGGTGAGAAGGTCTCCAACAACATCACGGAGTACGAAGGTTTGATCGCCGGCCTCAAGGCTGCGGCGACCTTGGGGGTGAAGCGCCTCACCATCAAGGGTGACTCGCAACTCCTCGTCAACTTCTCCAACAAGGTGTACAAACCGAAGGACGAGCACATGGAGACGTACCTCGCGGAGGTACGCAAAATGGAGAAGCAATTTTTGGGCTTGGAACTGCAGCATGTGCCCCGCGGCACAAACAAGGAAGCCGACGATATCGCCAAGAGGGCGTCCAGGCGTCAGCCACAGGAACCCGGCATCTTCGAGGAGCGGCTCTTCAAGGCTTTAGCGGCCCCTCCAGCTGCAGAGCCGGCACCGTCTCGAGAGGAGCTTCCCTCACCACCAGCCTCAGGAGCCCCCGCCAGCGGCCCGACCTCAGGGGCGCGCCTGCTCCTCGCGCTCGAGCCTCAGGAGGGGTGCTGGACCGAAGAATTCAAGACATACCTACAACAAGGGCACCTGCCGGAGAAGGAGGAGGACGCGGAACGCGTGGCTCGGCAAGCTACGGCTTACTGCATCCGGGACGGTGAGCTATACTGAAAACGACCGAATGATGTTTCCTTGCGATGCATCTCCAGGGAGCAGGTATGCGAACTGCTAGCTAACATACACAGCGGAGATTGCGGGCATCACTCGTCGTCATGCACCCTGATGGGCAAGGTGTTCCGCAGCGGATTCTACTGACACACGGCACTCGACGACGCAACCGAGCTGGTGAGATTCTGCGAGGCCTGCCAGTTCCATGCCAAGCAAATCCACCAGCCTGCTCAAGGCCTCCAGACTATCCCACTCTCATGGCCGTTTGCGGTCTGGGGGCTGGATATCCTGGGCCCGTTCCCTCGAGCGCCTGGGGGCTACCACTACCTCTACGTCGCCGTCGACAAGTTCACCAAGTGGGCAGAGGTGGAAGCCGTCCGCACCATCCCAGCCGAATATGCGGTCAAGTTCATTAAGGGCCTAGTGAGCCGTTTCGGGGTCCCTAACTGCATCATCACCGACAACGGCTCACAGTTCACTAGCAATCTCTTCAAAACATATTGTGCTAATCTTGGAATGCAGATATGCTACGCCTCAGTGGCGCACCCCAGAAGCAACGGCCAAGCTGAGCGTGCCAACACGGAGGTCTTGAGAGGCCTCAAGACAAGGACCTTCAAGAAGAAGCTCGAGGCCTGCGGCAGGGGCTGGTACAACGGGCTCCAGTCTGTGCTTTGGTCCATCCGCACCACCGCCACCAAGCCGACGGGCGAGACTCTGTTCTTCCTCGTCTACGGAGCCAAAGCGGTTCTCCCTCATGAGGTGAGGCATCGCTCCGCGCAAGTCCTGGCGTTTGACGAAGCACGTCAAGACGCCATGCGGGGGATGGACCTCGTGCTGGGGGAGGAATGCCGCCGCCAAGCCTCGCTCTGTGCGGCAAGGTACCTGCAGGCGCTGCGGCAGTACCACTGCCGCAGCGTCCGCTCCAGGACGCTCGAGGTGGGCGATCTCGTCCTGAGGAGGGTGCTCTCCAGGGAAGGGCTACATAATTAAGCTCGCACCCATGTGGGAGGGCCCGTTTAGGATTGCCCGCGTCTCCAGGCCTGGCACTGTGCGCTCGGACGCGGCTGTTCATTTGCTTTCTGTAGCTGGTTTGCAACCTTTTTAATGAAATTTGGAGTTCTGGCGTTTCTCGATTGCTTGGTTGAGTTCCCCTCTCTTTTACTTCTTCGCCCTCTTCTTTGCCTTGCGCCAGGGAGGACGGTAGTTGCCCGACGCTCTCCCTCGTGTGCCTCGCGCGGGGGCTAGGCAGGTGTGTGCGTGTGCTGGGTTAGCCTAAACCACGGACACACCTCGCCAAAGCTCTACCACCCCAGAGCTTCGGCTCCCTTGATCTTCATGAGGCGCCCTCGATCGAGCTCGTGATTGGCGCACCCTCCTAAGTCCGTGCCCCATGGGTACCGTGACGCAGTGCGCTAAGCCATGAATATCCCATGCCTGAGGGCTCTCGCAAGGAGGAACAAAGGCACCTGACAGATGTCCTAACAAATTTTTGCAGCTTCACGGTGCCTCCCGAGGTCAGCGGCTCCCGAGTCGGTAGCAAGGAAGCTTCACCAGATGCCAGGAGGCGCGCTCTCAGGAGACGGAAACCAACCCCGAGCGTATTAAGCTAAGTTGCCCCTCTTACATCTGCGTGGAGCACGAACAAAGTCGGAACAATAAGCATAACATAATAGCATAAAGACCACAGTTCATTACACGCCCCAGCAGGGCCATCTAATTCTTTTGAAATGCAGGATGGAGGGAAAAGCCAAACAAAAGCGGCCCGCGTGGCCGTGGCGGCTCACGAGGCCCGGCACCGAGGGCCCCCGGAGTCAGCTCAGTCTGAGCCCCTCTCGCGCTTCACCGTGGCGTGGCTGCGGGACGACCCGCCACCATCCTTGGAGCGGGCCCGGCAGCGAGGCGGCTGGTCGTAGCCGCTGCTGCTGGTGCTCTCGCTGGCGGAGAAGCTGTCGCCGCTGGGCGATTGGCGGCTGCCGCCAAGGGCGAGTTCGCCCTCAACCTTGTCACGGCCGTCGCCCAGGCCGAGCTCGTCGTCGCTGCCGCCGTCTTCGCGGCAGCACCTTGCGCGGCGACCATCTTCCCCGAAAACCCTCACAAAGAGGGTCGCGGCGCCATCATACTTGAAGTGAAGGGTGCACCGCCCGCTCAGGCCGTGCGCGCGGGAAAACGTCTGCCAGCCGTGGGCCAGGGCCACGTTGCCCGTGACGGAGGTCTCCACCGCGACCCATGAGGCCTGGCTGCAGCAACCATCGGCTTGCAGCCAGAGGCCGCCAAGACCCCCGGCCGGCAGCTCGCCGGCAAAGGAGCGCGGGAGCTGGAGCCAGGTGCCTGCCGGGCTCTCTGACCACACAATGAACTCCGGGAGCACCTCCGCCGAATGGAAGCGTGGCCGAGGTGCCCGGGCGACCATGGCACGCCTCCCCTCGGCACAATGGCTGCTCCGCCTAGAGCGACCCCACCGTGGGAGGAGGAACCGTTACGGCCGCCGAGGACGACACCGGCCCCCGAAGGAGTGCGATTGCGCCCCCGAGGAGCCATGGCGGGGGTCGTAGCATGCTTACGGGGGCGACCTTGCCCCCTTTTGGGCGGTGGTGAGCCAGGTCCCTCCTGGCGAGCCTTCCCTTTCTCCGCGGCCGAGAACCTCTTCGTCGGCGCCATGAGTGTCACGGTAAGATGGCGAGGCAAGGAGAAAGGAAAAGAAGCAGGCGGTGTGGAGAAGAAGATGAGCGACGGGGGCTCCGCTCCTCTCCTCATTTATAGCCAGAAGGAGGCCAACCGCCGGCCTCCACGATCGCAAGTAATGATGGTTTTCCTCTGCATGCAGCAGGGTCTCGTCAAGTCAAATGGTTGCCGAGGCAGCATGGGGAAGTGGAGGCGCCCACGCCCATCAATCGCCACGCGTCTATCAAGGCCGCAGGCGGTTGGGGCCCGCGGCGCTCCACACTTGCCCTTTGGCTTCGCCTCGAAGCAAAGTTCGAGCGCGCCTTGGGCCCGAGGGCTACTGTCGGCGTTCTGGGACCGAGGATGCCCAGACTTGCCTGCCTGCGGCCCAAGGCATGGCTCTACTAGCGGCCTGGTACGGCCCAGCTTCAGCAGCGACAACACGACACCCTCGCGAGGCGGACGACACCAAGACCTCCTTGGGGTGGCCTCACTAGGCTGTCTCCCGAGGGGCGAAGATATCTATGCAAGGGACACCTCGTGAGGGCCGCGTGACGTGAGCCATGACGACCAAGGCCAGGAGGGCGCCAGCGGGCGCAGTGTACCAGTTTCCTCTTTGGTGCTAAGGAGGCAGGCGCAGGGTCCCGGGGCATCAGGCAAAGGTTTCCATATCGGTGCAACAAGACCAAGACCAGCAGGACGGCAGGACGAAAGTCATCGCGGAGCCCACAACAACATCACCACCAGAGCCTTTGGCAGGCGAAGACCACCTTTTGTCAGGATAGCTTGTACTAGTTGTCCCCCTTCAAACTTGGCCGTTGTGGGATCCCTTCCCGCCTAAAATTTGGGAAGAGGACCAAGGCCACTATAAATAGGACCTAGCCACCACCGTAGCAAGGGACGGATCGATTCCACCCTGACCATCTCACCAGCTCATCGAGCCCAAGAACACCTCTCCTCCGGAGGTTGTTCATCCACTGTACTAGTTCATCCTCTGCCCCTCGAGGCAATCCACCACACACTGAAGTAGGGTGTTACACCGCAAGGTGGCCCGAACCATTATAACCCGCGTGTCTCTTGTTCTTTGGGTCCGTCGAGCTAGGCCGTGAGATCGTTGAGCGAGCGAGCTAGGAAGAGAGTGTTCTTCGTGCGCACCCCAGAGTTCAAACCTTACAAGGGTTTGCCGGAATCCGTAATCTGACAGACTCAACATTAGTCATAAAGAACTCACATACTTATTGCAAAAATCTATTAGTCGTCGAAACAAAGTACTATGCGCATGCTCCCAGGGGGATAGATTTGTAGGAAAAGACCATCGCTCATCCCCGACCGCCACTCATAAGGAAGACAATCAAAAAATATCTCATGCTCCAATTTCGTTACATAACGGTTCACCATACGTGCATGCTACGGGAATCACAAACTTTAACACAAGTATTTCTCAAATTCACAACTAGTCACTAGCATGGCTCTAATATCACCATCTTCATATCTCAAAACAATCATAAGGAATCAAACTTCTCATAGTATTCAATGCACTTTATATGAAAGTTTTTATTATATCCCTCTTGGATGCCCATCATATTAGGACTAAATTCATAACCAAAGCAAATTATCATGCTACTTAAGACTCTCAAAATGGTATAAGTGAAGCATGAGAGTTCAACAATTTCTTCAAAATAAAACTATCGTCATGCTCTAAAAAGATATAAGTGAAGCACTAGAGCAAATGACAAACTACTCCAAAAGATATAAGTGAAGATCAATGAGTAGTCAAATAATTATATAACTATGTGAAGACTCTCTCTCATAAATAAATTCAGATCTTAAGTACCTTATTCAAACAGCAAGCAAAACAAAATAAAATGACATTGCAAGGATAGCACATATCATGTGAAGAAGCAAAAACTTAGGCTCAGCCAAAACTGACCGATAGTTGTTGAAGAAGAAAGGTGGGATGCCAACCGGGGCATCCCAAGCTTAGATGCTTGAGACTTCTTGAAATATTAATTAGGGATGCCTTGGGCATCCCCAAGCTTGAGATTTTGTGTCTCCTTAATCCTTTTCATATCGTGGTTTCCCTAAATCTTAAAAACTTCATCCACACAAAACTCAACAAGAACTCGTGAGATAAGTTAGTATAAATCAACGCATAACCTTATCATTTTCTACTGTAGAAATCACTAAAATTATAATTTAACATTGCATACTAAATGCCTCTGCATATTTAATACTCCTATCCTCAAATAGAATCATTAAACAAGCAAACATATGCAAACAATGCAATCATACCAACAATCTGTCTAAACAGGACAGTCTGTAAAGAATGCAAGAGGAATCATACTTCCCTAACTCCAAAAATTCTGAAAAATTACCACACTGTAGATATTTTTTTGTTACTCATTTCGTAAAAATTTCAAGATTTTATCATGTTCTGACTATTCACAAATATTCGAAACATAACGGCAAACTTTCTGTTTTTAAAACAGCAACATATGGACTTGAAAAATAAGCATGGTAAAGGCTATACTTGACCTTTTTATTGAACTAAAAGATTCAAAACATTACTCTAAATAACTGTTGGAAATATGCCCTAGAGGCAATAATAAATGGTTATTATTATATTTCTTTGTTCATGATAATTGTCTATTGTTCATGCTATAATTGTGTTATCCGGAAATCGTAATACATGTGTGAATACATAGACCACAACGTGTCCCTAGTAAGCCTCTAGTTGACTAGCTCGTTGATCAACATATAGTCATGGTTTTCTGACTATGGACATTGGATGTCATTGATAACGGGATCACATCATTAGGAGAATGATGTGATGGACAAGACCCAATCCTAAGCATAGCATAAAAGATCGTGTAGTTTCGTTTGCTAGAGCTTTTCCAATGTCAAGTATCTTTTCCTTAGACCATGAGATCGTGCAACTCCCAGATACCGTAGGAGTGCTTTGGGTGCACCAAACGTCACAACGTAACTGGGTGACTATAAAGGTGCACTACGGGTATCTCCAAAAGTGTCTGTTGGGTTGGCACGGATCGAGACTGGGATTTGTCACTCCGTATGACGGAGAGGTATCTCTGGGCCCACTCGGTAATGCATCATCATAATGAGCTCAATGTGACTAAGGCTTTAGTCACGGGATCATGCATTGCGGTACGAGTAAAGAGACTTGCCGGTAACGAGATTGAACAACGTATTGGGATACCGACGATCGAATCTCGGGCAAGTAACATACCGATTGACAAAGGGAATTGTATACGGGATTGATTGAATCCTCGACATCGTGGTTCATCCGATGAGATCATCGTGGAACATGTGGGAGCCAACATGGGTATCCAGATCCCGCTGTTGGTTATTGACCGGAGAGGCGTCTCGGTCATGTCTGCATGTCTCCCGAACCCGTAGGGTCTACACACTTAAGGTTCGGTGACGCTAGGGTTGTAGAGATATGAGTATGCGGAAACCCGGAAGTTGTTCGGAGTCCCGGATGAGATCCCGGACGTCACGAGGAGTTCCGGAATGGTCCGGAGGTAAAGAATTATATATAGGAAGTCCAGTTTCAGCCACCGGGAAAGTTTCGGGGGTTATCGGTATTGTACCGGGACCACCAGAAGGGTCCCGGGGGTCCACCGGGTGGGGCCACCTGTCCCGGAGGGCCCCATGGGCTGAAGTGGGAAGGGAACCAGCCCATAGTGGGCTGGGGCGCCCCCCATGGGCCTCCCCCTGCGCCTAGGGTTGGAAACCCTAGGGTGGGGGGGTGCCCCACTTGACTTGGGGGGTAAGTTACCCCCCTGGCTGCCGCCCCCCATCCAGATGGGATCCTGGCCGGCGCCCCCCCCCCCCTCCCAGGGGGCCTATATAAAGGGGGGAGGGAGGGCAGTAGTATTACAGCCTTGGGCGCCTCCCTCCTCCCCTGCTACACCTCTCTCTCTCGCAGAAGCTCGGCGAAGCCCTGCCGACATCCCGCTACATCCACCACCACGCCGTCGTGCTGCTGGATCTCCATCAACCTCTCCTTCCCCTTGCTGGATCAAGAAGGAGGAGACGTCGCTGCACCATACGTGTGTTGAACGCGGAGGTGCCGTCCGTTCGGCACTCGGTCATCGGTGATTTGAATCACGGCAAGTACGACTCCGTCATCCACGTTCATTGGAACGCTTCCGCTCGCGATCTACAAGGGTATGTAGATGCACTCCTTTCCCCTCGTTGCCAGTATACTCCATAGATGGATCTTGGTGAGCGTAGGAAAATTTTAAAATTATGCTACGATTACCAACAATAACAGCAAGCAAATCTAAACAAAAGAAAATGACGCGCCAAGCAAAACACATATCATGTGGTGAATAAAAATATAGCTCCAAGTAAGGTTACCGATGAACGAAGACGAAAGAGGGGATGCCATCCGGGGTATCCCCAAGCTTAGGCTCTTGGTTATCCTTGAATATTACCTTGGGGTGCCTTGGGCATCCCCAAGCTTAGGCTCTTGCCACTCTTTATTCCGCAGTCCATCAAAACTTTACCCAAAACATGAAAACTTCACAACACAAAACTCAACAGAAAACTCGTAAGCTCTGTTAGTATACTAAAACAAATCATTCACTTTGGTGTTGTCAAGAAAAGATTCATAATTTTTCTCACATGATGCCTACTGTACCAAATCATTTCTACAATTTATATTAAACAATATAAGCCATAGAAACTAGAAAACAAGCAAACTATGCATCGAAAACAGAATCTGTCAAAAACAGAACTGTTTGTAAAGATCTGAGTTGAAATCATACTTCTGTAACTCCAAAAATCCTGAGAAATTAGGAAGTCCTAAGAAATTTTTCTATTAATCTGATGCAAAAGAATCAACTAAAAATCACTCTTCATCTAGAGATGAGAATTGTTTTCATGAGCGCAAAAGTTTCTGTTTTTCAGCAAGATCAAATCAACTATCACCATAAGCCATCCCAAAGGTCTTACTTGGCACTTTATTGAAACAAAAGCTATAAAACATGATTAATACAGTAGTTTAATCATGTGAACACACAAAAACAGTAGGTATAAATATTGGGTTGTCTCCCAACAAGCGCTTTTCTTTAATGCCTTTCTAGCTAGGCATGATGAATTAAATGATGCTCACATAAAAGATAGGAATTGAAACATAATGGGAGCATCATGAAGAATATGACTAGCACATTTAAGTCTAACCCTCTTCCTATGTATAAGGATTTTGTGAGCAAATTAATCATGGGTCTAAGAATCAACTAGCATAGGAAGGTAAAGCAAGCAAAACTTCAAGATTTTCAACATATAGAGAGGAAGCTTGATATTATTGCAATAGGTAAAAGCATATGTTCCTATCTTATAATAATTTTCCGAGGCATCATGAATGAATTCAACGATATAACCATCCCATAAAGCATTATTTTCATGATGCATAAGCATAGAAATTTTACTACTCTCCACATAAGAAAAACTCTTCTCATGAATAGTAGTGGGAGCAAACTCAACAAAATAACTATCATGTGAGGCATAATCCAATTGAAAATTAAAATCATGATGACAAGTTTCATGGTTATCGTTATTCTTTATAGCATACATGTCATAACAATAATCATCATAGATAGCAACTTTGTTCTCATAATCAATTGGAACCTCTTCCGAAATAGTGGATTCGTCACTAAATAAAGTCATGACCTCTCCAAATCCACTTTCATAATTATCACAATAAGATTCAACACCCTCCAAAATAGTGGGATCATTACCTAAAGTTGAGACTCTTCCAAACCCACTTTCATCAACATAGTCATCATAAATAGGAGGCATTCTATCATCATAATAAATTTGCTCAACATAACTTGGGGAACAAAAAATATCATCTTCATCAAACATAGCATCCCCAAGCTTGTGGCTTTGCGTATCATTAGCATCATGGATATTCAAAGAACTCAAACTAACAACATTGCAAGCATGCTCATTACACAAATATTTAGTGCCAAACATTTTATTGACTTCTTCTTCTAGCACTTGAGCACAATTTTCCTTTCCCTCATTTTCACGAAAAACATTAAAAAGATGAAGCATATGAGACAACCTCAATTCCATTTTTTTGTAGTTTTCTTTTATATACTAAACTAGTGATAAAACAAGAAACTAAAAGATTTGATTGCAAGATCTAAAGATATACCTTCAAGCACTAACCTCCCCAGCAACGGCGCCTGAAAAGAGCTTAGTTGACGGGGTGTTAGTGCCGCTTACCTAGCCTCCCCGGCAACGGCGCCAGAAAAGAGCTTGATGTCTACTACGCAACCTTCTTCTTGTAGACTCGTGTTGGGCCTCCAAGCGCAGAGTTTTGTAGGACAGTACCAAATTTCCCTCAAGTGGATGACCTAAGGGTTATCAATTCGTGGGAGGCGTAGGATGAAGATGGTCTCTGTCAAACAACCCTGCAACCAAATAACAAAGAGTCTATTGTGTCCCCAACCCACCCAATACAATGGTAAATTATATAGGTGCACTAGTTCGGCGAAGAGATGGTGATACAAGTGCAATATGGATAGTAGATATAGGTTTTTGTAATCTGAAAATATAAAAACAGCAAGGTAACTAACGGTAAAAGTGAGCGAAAACGGTATTATAATGCTAGAACAAGGCCTAGGGTTCATACTTATGCTAGTGCAAGTTCTCTCAACAATGATAACATCATTAGATCATATAACAATCCCTCAACATGCAACAAAGAGTCACTCCAAAGTCACTAATAGCGGAGCACAAACGAAGAGATTATTGTAGGGTACGAAACCACCTCAAAGTTATTCTTTCTGATCGATCTAGTGGGCTATTCCTATAAGTGTCACAAACAACCCTAGAGTTCGTACTAAAATAACACCTTAAGATACACATCAACCAAAACCCTAATGTCACCTAGATACTCCAATGTCACCACAAGTATCCGTGGGTTTGATTATATGATAGGCATCACACAATCTCAGATTCATCTATTCAAACCAACACAAAGAACTTCAAAGAGTACCCCAAAGTTTCTACCGGAGAGTCAAGACGAAAACGTGTGCCAACCCCTATGCATAAGTTCACAAGGTCACAGAACCCGCAAGTTGATCACCAAAACATACATCAAGTAGATCACGTGAATATCCCATTGTCACCATAGATAAGCACATGCAAGACATATATCAAGTGTTCTCAAATCCTTAAAGACTCAATCTGATAAGATAACTTCAAAGGGAAAACTCAATTCATTACAAGAAGGTAGAGGGGGTGAAACATCATAAGATCCAACTATAATAGCAAAGCACGCGGTACATCAAGATCGTGCCAAATCAAGAACACGAGAGAGAGAGAGAGAGAGAGAGAGAGAGAGAGAGATCAAACACATAGCTACTGGTACATACCCTTAGCCCCGAGGGTGAACTACTCCCTCCTCGTCATGGAGAGCGCCGGGATGATGAAGATGGCCATGGTGATGATTTCCCCCTCCGGTAGGGTGCCGGAATAGGGTCCCGATTGGTTTTTGGTGGCTACAGAGGCTTGCGGTGGCGGAACTTCCGATCTATGTTCTGTTCTGGAGGTTTGGGGATATATAAGAGGTGTTGGCATCGAGAACAAGTCAGGGGAGTCCACGAGGGGCCCACAAGGTTGGAGGGCGCGCCCTAGGGGGGTGGGGGCGCCCTCCACCCTTGTGGAGGCCTCAGGACTCCTCTAGTGCATCTCCGATACTCCGTGGGCTTCTTTTGGTCCAAAAACAATCATCGTAAAGTTTCAGGTCATTTGAACTCCGTTTGATATTCCTTTTCTGTAAAACTCAAAAACAAGGAAAAAAGAGAAACTGGCACTAGGCTCTAGGTTAATAGGTTAGTCCCAAAAATCATATAAAATAGCATATAAATGCATATAAACATCCAAGATAGATAATATAATAGCATGCAACAATAAAAAATTATAGATACGTTGGAGACGTATCAATGAGGCACTCTCCTCTTCGTCCTCCTCCTCCTCCTCGCCCCCATCCTGTATGGATGAGGCCGCAGCGTCTCCGGACCGGTTGCCCGAACGGATCCTGCAGTGGAGGCCCTCCATGGCCTCCGGTGCTTCTTGCTTCTTGCCCTTCTTAGCGGGCACCTTGTAGGGCACCACGACCAGCATCTTCTCCAGCTGCTCTGATCGAGGCCCCTCCGGTAGCGGCGCCGGGCCGCTGATCTTCTTGGCCTTGGCAAGCCATCCCTGCAGAATCCACGTAACAAGGTTAGATCGAATCTCATGTAATGTGAATATCTGAACACTCTTCAAAGAGACATGCCACTCACCTTCCTTGGGGGATTCGCGACGTCAAGACCGATGTCCTTCTCCTCGGCCGACCACTCCTTATGTGGCTGGAACAGTTGTCCCCATATCTTGTCGGGAGTAATGCCAAAGAGGTGCCGCATAGTAACCGGATCCTCAGGCTCATGCTCCCACATGGGCTTGGCCCTCTCCGGGCAAGGGAGGAGCCCATGGTGGAGCATGATCTGGAACACATCGACCAGCTTCGCGCTGGTCTCTATTACGTTGTCGACGCGCTTCTGGAGCGCTTTGATGTCGGCAACACATCCCCAGTCCAGACTCTTGGTGGTCTAGGAGGCCAATCTGGTGGTGGTCCGGATCGGAATGCGGGGGCCGCTCCCCATGCGGCCTCCCTCGGCTCAGTGATATAGAACCACTCCTTCTGCCACATCCGGACGGCGTCGACGAAGTAGCCGTCCGGCCACTGGACCCATGTCAGCTTGCTGATCATGGCCCCTCCACGGTCTGCATGCTCGCCGCCGACCACCTTGGGCTTCACGTTGAACAACTTCATCCATAAGCCGAAGTGCGGCTGACCCAAAGGAGCGCTTCACAAACGACGATGAAGGTCAAAATGTGGAGGAGGGAGTTGGGGGCTAGATCGTGGAAATCCAGCCCATAGTAGAACATTAGCCCCCGCACAAAGGGGTGCAAGGGAAATCCTAGCCCCCTAAGGAAATGGGGGAGAAAAACTACCCTTTCGCCCGGCTCCAGCGTAGGGATGATCTGGCCCTCTTCGGGGGCTCGATGGGTGATGTTGGCCGGCAAGTAATCGGCCTCCTTCAGCTGCAGTATATCCTCGTCGGTGACGGAGGAGGCCTCCCACTTACCATTGGCGCCGGATCTGGCCATGATCGAAGGAGGTGAAGTGGGATTGGCTATGGAAGCAGGGAGAAAGGGCACTGGAGCTCTGAAGGGTTGCGAGTGCGGAAGGAAGGAGAAGGCGTGGGATGCAGACTGTAGCGGCCCCCTTTATAGACTGTGGGCAGGCCAGAGATCCCTTTTTTCATGCTATTATCCTCTCCACTTCCCGATATCTCCGCAACATTATGAGCGGGGAGGGGAATCAAAATCATTAACCATATCCCCCGAAAAGCGGGACACGATCTCCACCTTGAGGGGACGTGTCAAGTGTGGCGTCAGCCTCGAGCCGCGCTTCGAGAAATAGTAACTGCTTAACGTTATGGCCGGAAGCGACTCTTCGTTGAAGGATAAAAAGTTGTCAGATAAAGGCACTATTTGTGCTTGAGCGATATTTTTATTATTACCTTCGGTGTTAAGTAAAACAGTCATTTCAGACTCCGAACATCACTTGGTACCAAACAGGGGGAGACTTGCTGAGGAACTCGCCCCGCAAACGGAATACAGGCCGGATGAATGGATACCGGATACAAGTCTCGGTGTTGGAGGCAAGTTCGGGGCTACTGAGGGAGTCATGGACTAAGGGGTCCTCGGGGCGACGGCCCATTGTGCATGGGCCGGACTGGTGGAGCGATACTATGACAGGAGATCTATGAAGCCGTGGTGTGCCCTCCAAGTCAAGAAGGCATAGGATCTCCTGATTCCTAATTGTAATTTGTCTTCGGTAACCCTAAGCCTATCGGTGTCTATATAAACTGAGGGTTGTAGTCATTAGGGGGAGAGCTATCTTCATCCCCCATAGCCTAGGGTTTAGCTCATGCTGATCTCGAGGTAGATCTACTCTGTAAACCACATTATACAATCAATACAATCAAGCAGGACGTAGGGTTTTACCTCTTCGAGAGGGCCCGAACCTGGGTAAACACTGTGTCCGTCGTCCCTTGTTACCCATCAATCCTAGATCCACATCTCGGGACCCCCTACCCGAGGTCTGCCGGTTTTGACACTGACACCCGGCGTGTGTGGGTCGGATCCGGCCGGATCTGACCTGCGGTGGTCCGAATCGGATCCATTGCGGTGGTGCTCTGGGAGAAACCCCTGCTCACCCATTGTGTGAGCCAACCACGACGACGTCACTGGCATCATATACCTTCCTGGAGGCGTGGTCTTCGAGCTGTTCCACGTGGATCTGCTTCTGCGTGCTACAAGTCGTCTTGCTGTAGGGATGTGTCAAACTCCGAGTGAGAACCATGCATTGGCTTTGTCGATGTCGGCAGCAGCAGCGTCTATGGATGTCGTTTTCCTCACAGGAGGTGCCATTGTGGAGCTCCAGCACCTACAGTACATTGTTTTGTGGTCTCCGGGTGAAAACCTAAGATCGGGCTCGCCAGATCGGATGACGGTGTTGTGTCCTTGACAACACTACCTCGTTGGAGGCGTCATCTTGGAGGCCCAAACGACAGCTTTTTTGCTACGTGTGCTTGAGGGCGGTGCATTTGGTGGTGGTGGTGCAGACAGCTTGGGGCCGACGGTGGTGTGTTTTCTTCTTCATGTGTTTCTCTTAGGTTGTCCTTCGCGTGGTCTCCTCCTGTTGTTGTGCATGCTGAAGACCCTCTCATGGTTGTCGTTGTGCTGCGGCGAACTTCGGGCTCTTGGTGTTGTCTCGGTTCACCTTTGATCAATGACGACACAATGATGCCTCCCCAAGCAGCTAATCGTTTCGACCGCCTGTGGCGGATCTCCCGGTCAAGGTTCGTGTTAGTTTGGCACTCGTTGATTATGGGTGATCCTCTGTTGTGCCATGGGGCTCGGTTCGCACGTTGGTCCGATACGTTAGGTTGTTTGCCGAGTCTTGGTATTGTGATCTCTCGACAGCACCCCGCATCTACTTATGTCTCTCGTGGTGTTGGTCTTTCTGCCTGCTAGCTAGGTCGTGCCTGCTCCTGGGCATATTTTTCTCATCTTCTGTAACCTTGTTACTTGCACGGTCTTCGGCCCGGTTTCCCTTATAATCAAGGTCAATTTGTTTAGGTTTTCGATCCGGTTTCCCTTATAAACTGGATAAGCCAAAGCTTAAGGGGCGACTCTTGGTTTTGGCAGCTTTGTGAGCAACCCCTCCCCCCGGTGACCGTTCAAAAATAAGTGTATTTAGACGTGTTTCAGTGTGTAGATTCACTAATTTCGGCGACAGTTAATTTCGGACGGAAGGAATATGTATGTATGTATGTATGTATGTATGTATGTATGACACATTTAAACGTCCAAAGAGAAAGTTGGAGCACCTCTTTATATAAATCATTATTTACCAAACCCACCACCTTCCTGATTTAACGTATTTTGATCAATTCGATTTACAGAGGACAAGGAATATCCTGAAAGGTTTTCTGAGGTGTCCAATAGTTGCAGGATCCAAATGTAACATAACGAAGGGTTGACATAAATTTATACTAGTATTAATATGTCAACCATTCGTTAATAGTATCATATACTAGTATCATGCATATGATACTAGTCTATGATACTGCGTAATGCAAAATATCATAGGCTGGTATCATAGAGTACTATATTTATTGTCATGCATGACACAAAGTAGCACATCATTTAATATGATACAATATCATGATATGATGCTCAAGCATCTCTTTCTTCATTTAATTCTATGCCATCTCATCAAAATTGTTTAGTTGGCATGCATGATATTATCTATGATACTATCACTAGTTGTTGGGGCACAGCCTTGCTGCACCGCCTGAGGCGTGCCGCTGCGGTGCCATGTAGGCACTCCGCTCTTTTCTCTTGCTTCTTTGTGATTTGTGTGGCACATCTGCATGCAAGCGATGAGAGCCTCTTCAACGAAGTATCTTGGTTGTTCACATGAGAATAAACTAAAACCACATCATATGCAATAGCACAATCATGTGCAAGTTGTTGGTTGGAAACATAAGATACAACAATAGAAATTTGTAAGATGGGCCAGGGCTTATATGAACATAGAAGCAACAGTCTTACAGCCTAGATGACTGATTACAGAGATGAGAGGTGGTTAGAAGTAATAGCTAGCACTGTCCAAAAGTTGTGAACTAATAGAAGGTCGGTTCATGCCAAAAGCAAATTGAGATTCCATGACCCGCAATGGACAGCAATATAATACATGTTTCCTAGAAGCATACAGAGGAGTAGAATCATGGCAGGCGCAAATTGAGACCCCGATATATCACTTCATTCACAAAGTGAGCAAGCAGGAACATTGATGGAAGCTACAGTTTGTAATAAAATCTCAATGTGAATGTGCCACAACAGAACCCAAAGCATCTTGTATTTCGTCAACGGTAGCCATCACACTACATAGAGATGAGATGTTAATGAAAACCATCTATATGTCAAGGAAGCAAGGGAACAACATTTAGTATAATCAGGAACACCTTACCTAGTTAGATATATCTACTCATTATCAAGAATGTCTGAGAAACTTTGTGCTTCATAGTAAAGATCATGCCTCGGCTCATCCAGATGGTTGTCGTCACCAGCCTGATCTGCCCCAGTGGCAGAGCCAGAAACTTGGATTAGGGAAGCCAAGTGCTGTCAAAATAGCTTATGGAGGGCCAAACCATAGGAAAGCAGCAAATAAACACTGATTCTACACTGTTAATCAGCAATTTAGTAGGAAAGCTCAGATGTTAGGGGGCCCAGGGCCCCTGCTAGTCCCCCTGCCTCCGCCACTGATCTGCCCAGAATGCTTAATATCATTAAAAAATATTAATTCATGGGTAAGGATACTCCCTCTCTCTCAGTTTATAAGGCGTGCGCGTACCCCTAGGTCGTCAATTTGACCAACCTAATACAAGTCAAATATTACAAAAAATATACCAATATAAACTTCATATGTTCTATTTTCAAACGGTATAATTTTTGTGCTATATAGTTTATATTAGGGTGATAAAATTGACAACCTAGGTATACGCACAGGACTTGTAAACTGAAACGGAGGGAGTAGTATATAACAGCTATAAGAAATAAATCTTTAGAAATAAATAATTGATGCCACGAATAGGGATATCTATAATTGAGTCAACTTATCATATATTTGTCTCGAGATGGCACATATGACATTGGCCGATGCACAAGGGCAAAGAACAAATAGTAGTATGTGCATTCACTATCAAGCATTTGCTATGTGAACCACAAAGCTAAGTGGGGTTAAATTGGAGAACCAAAAATTCAGTTCCTTAACAATATTCAGAAAGATACAATTTACATAAATATATACTCCCTCCGTCCCAAAATCCTTGTCTTAGATTTGTCTAGATACGGATGTATCTAACACTAAAACGTAACTAGATACATCCGTATTTAGACAAATCTAAGACAAGAATTTTGGGACGGAGGGAGTATATATATATATGATTTACGAACACTTAAAAAATGCTACACAAGCATCAAGAGCCAATATTCGTATGGATAAGCAAGCCATCAAGAACAGACAAATTTCCCACTGAATGTAGTATGCCCTATGGATAGAAATTTTCAGATAGTGCCATAACAGAACAAGGAGGCATTCAGGAAGTGCAAATTAACCTGCCCAATACATAAGGCAAGAACTTGACTGAAGTCAAGCCATCTAGGTAGTTCCCGGTGGAGAAAGGAACAAAGCACTCAAAAGAAGCAGAGTCAGAACCTCGAATCCATTTTCACCTATTGCTTTATCAATTGTCAGAAACTCCCTATTTCCATCAACCAATTTAATAATGCGCTGTCGAGCAAGTACCACGAGAATGTACATCACTGGCATCTTTTGGTGTAATCCAATCTAGAAACAGAAGCAACTGTCAGAGGGAGAAAACTGTCTCTTCTCAGTGCCGTCATCCAGCTCTTACCTATGCAGACCCTGCTAGACTTTCTATTAGAAAATATAAAGCCACAATCAAAGGGACCAAACGTATCCTCAAACTTGTCCAAAGCCTTCAGCGTGAACCTACACATAATTAAGATGTTATGTATACATTTATTATCCTATATGTTGTCTATCTAGTAAGAAAAGTACATCCTATTCTGAAACAAAATGCAATCTATCTTTGATCAGAAGTCAAAGTAGTCTGAACAAATACTTTTAATTATCCAGACAAAAAATTCTATAGAGATCTTAAGAAAATAATAAATATGATACCGACACGATTAGAACTATGGAACTTAAACCGGTACAAAATAACATATCACAATGTTAGCGAGAGCGAGAGCGCGAGCGCGAGCGAGGGAGGGAGGGAGGGGGGAGAGAGAGATTGCGTGTTACTATAGCACAAAACAGAAAACTCAACGAAGTAGGAAATAAAATATGACAATACAATCATACACGGATACAGACATCAACCAATCATCAAAACTTATGCTATAGAATGATAAGTGACCCATACTTTCAGAATTTTCCCTGATGAAGTTTTCAAGTTCTGTCTTTTGCCATCAAATGCTTTAACTGGTTCCTCATACATCACCTTTCAGAAAGGAGAAATGGTTTCAGACCAAGGGGATTCTTGTATTATTATGTAACACACTAAATAAAACAAAAAAAGGGCAGTAGCATCAGAAGTTCATAACCACCTCTATGCCATTCTACTTGTACCATTATGCAGTCTGCCTCTGGCCACCAGATCCAACACAGGTATGGAATCCCTTCCACAAGAGAAATATCAGAGTTTTAAGGCTGCATGCATGCACATTTGCAGATTTTATCTTGATGCTGAACTTTGCAGGGTACCAATGTACCATATTGGCTAAAGGAGCACTTCACAGATAGCAACAAAGGATGGCAGTGAGTGTAATGTTTACATATTGAAGCAGATTTTTCACTCAAGTTCGAACAAATGACATGTGGATGACTTACCTAAATTTCTATCCATTATATCAAGAATTCTCAACAGAGAAAGAGGTTAAACATTATCCCAACTCAACAAACTATCACTACTGTCATAGTTCAATGCTACTTCCTATTGTTAAATTGTCCCAGGTACTTCACGTGAAGAATGGATGTGGCTAATTGATTGCAGGATAGTAGCTGTAACGGTTACCTCCTCCATGGCGCGGGGCAGCGTAGGGCAACTCTGTGGCGTCTTCGCCGCCGCGCCCAACACCAGCTTGGGGGCCATGAACCCGGAGCGCCACTCCAGCTTGGCCGTGACCATGGGCTGCGCAGGATCCGGGGTGGCCTCTCGGGCATCACCTTGGTGCTGCTGCCGTCGCCCACAGCGGCGCAGAGCTTCATTATCTTGGCGGCGGCATAGGCCTCGTCCCGGTTCTCTCCCGTCAGCTTCTCCACCTGGTCCTTTGAGAGGAACGCAAACGAGCCGTGCAACAGCGACGCCGTGGGAGAGACTCGCCTCCCTTCTCGGATCTTCCACCGCGACGCGCACAGATCTTGGGGCAGAGGAAGCCAAAGGCCGGGAGATGGCAGCGAGGGACGGGAGGAGCAGAGGCGACGCATCGTGCGAGAGGAGAGAACGGATCTACTGTGGGTGCATCACCACGGGCGGGCGGCGACGACCAAGATCGACCAGGAGGAGGTGGGAACCGTCGCATGGGAAAGCAGCGGAGAAAGAGGCAGAGGGCGAGCAGCGAGAGGAGCGGTTACGTGATTAACTCATTTTCCTTCTCTATTAAGCCTCCGCTGGCTCTCTCATTTTTTTCCTTGTGATTAATCTTTCCAATGGATGCTTAACACGTGGCTAGCACGAGCAGGCGTTATTGTTGTGGATTACGGGCAGCCTAAGAGTATTTAGATCACTACTTTTATACTCCTTCCGTTTCAGTTTACAAGTCCTATGCGTACATTTAGGTTGTCAATTTTATCACATAATATAAACTATATAGCATAAAAATTATACCGTTTGAAAATAGAACATATGAAGTTTATATTAATATATTTTTTGTAATATTTGACTTGTATTAGGTTGGTTAAATTGATGACCTAAAAGTACGTGCACGTCTTATAAACGGAGAGAGGGGGGAGTATTGCTTTACATAGGCAGTAATAAAGACATCAGTACATCAATGGCCGTGTAGGAAAACTCTCAAGCGTACGAATACGAGCCGTTGGCGGAAAAATATTCGATTTTGCTTTCAAATGCTGAGTTCTGCGTACACGCTCCAACGGCTGGAATGACAGTCAACTCGGCCTGCCAACGAAGTTGACATTCGGAGCATATTTTTTAAAACGAAGACGCACGAAACGTTCGGCTTTAAATTAATAAAGCCACAAGGCAGCATCCACACAAGTTTAGATTTATAGATCAAATGAACAGCAGTTCAGCGGGCTCGACGTCCCGGCAAAGATAAAGCTAACACCTCAAATAAGCGGTGATATCTCATATCAAGGTTCGCGACACCAATAAACTAAACGGAAAAGGCTCAAGCTTGTTGTTTTTGAAGTCTTGCTCTCGTCATGCACAGCTTGATTTGCTCCATCGTCTCGATTGATTTGCTCCATCGTCTCGATCATGCGTTCCTCGTCACGCTCCAAGCTTGTTGTTCGGAGCATATACGCAAGGGATACCGACGGCAGGGCCCAGCTTCTGAAAATAGCGATTCAGCTCCGGCACTACCAATCGGCGGCTAAAGTAAATGATTGCTTGCTCTCTTTTTTTTTCTTTTAGAGTGAGAAGTATACTTCCTCCATTTTAAAATATAGTGCTTCCTCTATTCCCGTGTTTCAAATTTGACCATAAATTTAACCAACGAGACCGACAGCGGCGGGAGCAAAAGTTATAGCAGTGAATTCGTATTCAAAAGAAGTTTTCAATTATATAAAAAAATTCTCCCGCCGCACTTGGTCTCGTTGGATAAATTTATGGTCAAAGTTGGACCTCAGGAAATACGGGCGTACTATATTTTGAAATGGATGGAGTATCTTTCTTTTCTTTGGGGTAGAGAAGCATATCTCTTGTTTTTTTATCTTTAAAATAACACAGCACTTCCAGTGCCTCTCGGAGCATCTCCAGCACGTCTCCCTTCACCAAAAAATATGCGGTATAGGATGAGTTGAAAAAGAAATGTGTTCCAATAAATCTTCTTTCTCCAATATTTTGTTAAGAAATGGCTTTTTTGTGCTTCTTCAAGTTTTCTTAGTGTTTGTGTCTTGCTTAGGAAGACGAGGCGGTAACGGCTTCTTGGAAGATGGAATAAGGTTCTTTCCGCCTAGCCCTTGTGTCGATGGTGTGTCTAGATTCGTCGGAGGGCGTGTGGAGGTGTGTCTCCGGTGGATCTCGCGGGATTCGGTCGGTGTGTGTTCAGGTTGAATCCTTTCGATCTAACTTCTCTTCATTCGGCGGCGGTTGTTTGTAAGGGCATATTTATCCCGAAGATGTTTTGGTGATTGATGACAATGCTTTTGCGGACTAATCGTGTGCATTGAGTGTTTTCAGAGATTCATCCTTTTGGCACGAGACGATTCCCTCCCCTCGGAGTTTGAAGCGAAGACGGTGTAGTCCTTTCGAATTAGTTTGGTGGACTAGTTTCATAGGGATCACCGTACTATCAAGAGGGGGTCCGCTTTGGAAAGGCTAGGGCGGAATCATCACGTACACTTCCTTTGCCCCCCTCCGAGCATTTCCGTTTCTATGATGGGCTCGTTCCCCTCCTCAGTGTGCCCTCTCTGGTCCCAACGGTAGTACCGCGGGCCGGAGCGGTAGTACCGCTTATGGCTACAAGCGGTAGTACCGCTCTAGAGCCGTAGTACCGCTGGTAGCCCCCAGCCGTAGTACCGCTGCGGTCTCGTGCTAGTACCGCCTCGATTCGAGGGGTCTTTTTTCGTGTCGCGTTTTACGGTACTAGCCGCGGCAGTGGGGGCCGTAGTACCGCTCATATGCGGTAGTACCGCCCTGACCACCGCGGTAGTACCGCTCTGGGCCCAGCGGTAGTACCGCCCGGGGGAGCGGTAGTACCGCTGCCTCCTGCGGTAGTACCGCTCTCTGCGGGGCTGGTGTGGGGGGTAACGGTTGGATTGTTCCCCCCACTATATAAGGAGGTCTTCTTCCCCAAAGTTGACTTACCTCTTCCCCCAAAAGCTCCATTGTTGCTCCAAGCTCCATTTTCGCCCGATCTCTCTCCCTAGCCAATCAAACTTGTTGATTTGCTCGGGATTGGTTGAGAAGGCCCCGATCTACACTTCCACCAAGAGAAATTTGATTCCCCCCACTTATCCCTAGCGGATCTTGTTACTCTTGGGTGTTTGAGCACCCTAGACGGTTGAGGTCACCGCGGAGCCATAGTCCATTGTGGTGAAGCTTCGTGGTGTCGTTGGGAGCCTCCAATTAAGTTGTGGAGATTGCCCCAACCTTGTTTGTAAAGGTCCGGTCGCCGCCTTCAAGGGCACCAATAGTGGAATCACGGCATCTCGCATTGTGTGAGGGCGTGAGGAGAATATGGTGGCCCTAGTGGCTTCTTGGGGGGCATTGTGCCTCCACACCGCTCCAACGGAGACGTACTTCCCCTCAAAAGGAAGGAACTTCGGTAACACATCCTCGTCTTCACCGGCTCCACTATTGGTTATCTCGTCCCTTTACTTTCGCAAGTTTACTCGTGTTATATCTCTTATTTGCTTGCATGCTTGTTGTCTTTGCATTATATAGGTTGCTCACTTAGTTGCATATCTAGACAACCTATTTTGATGCAAAAGTTTAATTTGGTAAAGAAAAGCTAAAAATTGTTAGTTGCCTATTCACCCCCCCCCCCCTCTAGTCAACTATATCGATCCTTTCAATTGGTATCAGAGCCTCGTCTCTTTATTAAGGACTTTACCGTCCAAAGAGTATGGTTGACGTAGTAGACGGTGTGGAGGAGCACTCCGGTGTGAATCCGGTCTCGTCTACGGGAGATGGGAGAACCGCGGTCTCCGTGAGGAATTCAATGTGGCGTTGGACACATTGAAAACCTCCATGATGACCGAGGTCGAAAGCATGTTTAATAAATTCTTAGAAGGGCTTAAACTTGCCACCGCACCGTTGAAAGTGGGTGATCCCGCTAACAAGGTGACGGATGCTACCTCCGACAAGGGGGAAGCTACTAGCGAGAAAGCTCCTTTTTCTAGTGGTAAAAATGGGACCGGCATCTTTGCCCATGTGGAACCTCCACCTGTCTATGGTGGACCGCTCCCTTCCACTCATTTGAATCATGCCGGCCCGCCCCCTAAGATTGAGAAGAATGTAGATTTTGATTCTTGGGTCTATCGTTTTAAGCGTCATTTAAATCATGTGAACACTAACCTTTGGAGAATCATTGAAGAAGGTTTTTATCCGCATGACCAAAGTAACTTCACTCCTAGAGAAGTTGTGGATCATCAATTCAATGAGAATGCTCTCTTCATCATCCAAGAAGCAATCCCACCCGAAGATCTTCCTCATATCCGGCCTTACACCGTGGCCACAGATGTTTGGCTCCGAGTTGTTTCCCTCTATCGGGGAAGCGCAAGCATTCAACGCTCCAACTATGAAGTGGTGCAAGATGAAGCCGATGAGTTTGCAATGAAAGAAGATGAAGAACCTCGTGAGCTTTTTCGGAGAGTAACCAAACTCGCGGTCTCTCTCCGAGATCATGGAAGCAAGGACACGGATGACAATTGGATCAAGCGCAAATTCCTCAAGGCAATGATGCCCTACCACAAAGCCATGTCCTCCGTAATTCGTCAAAGGCCGGACTTCCACACCTTGTCATCAAGTGAAGTGTTGGATGAGTTTGTTGCTATGAGCATCTTGGACAAGACCGCCGACAATGCGGTTCTTCGCTCTCAAAGAGTAAAGAAGCCCAACCTTGCTCTAAAGGCCAAGGTTAGTATGGAGGAAGAGGATGAAGAGGAAGAAGAGGAAGAAGAGGAGGGCAACCTCGAAGATACGAAGTATGCCTATCATGAACACATGGCTCTTGCTTCAAGGCAATTTTGGAGCAAGAAGAACACAAGGCCAAACTTCAACAAGAGCAATTCAAGTGGCGCAAAGGGCAAGCAACGAGTGAGGACTTGCTTTAATTGTGGAAATGTGAGCCACTTTGTTGTGGAGTGCCCTTACGAGAAGAGGGAAGACAATGGTGGCAAGCTCATTAGAAAGGACAAGGCCAAGTCGTTCCCCAACAAGAGCAACTTCACCAAGAAGACTCCTCCCAAGGCGTTGGTGGTACAAGAAGAGTACAATGAGGATGATGACGATGATGAAGATGGTGAGTCGGTTGCCATGGCCTCCGTTGCCATTGCGAAGACTCCACGGGTGTCTCTCTTCGACTCACCCAATGAGAACATCACCGCCAAGTGCCTCATGGCTAAAGCCACCAATAAGGTAACCTCCAACATCAAAACTACCATCATTAATCATCCTTCTTCAACAGATAGCATTGATGAACATGAGGGGACAAATGTGGAGGAAAATGAGTTTGAGATCTTTATGGGTAAACTCAAGGGTAAATCCAAGAAGCACTTCATTGCTCTCTTGGAACAACTTGGTGAAGCCAATGACATGATCAAGGCTCACGAAGATACCATCTCTAAGATGGAGGGGCATAGTCGTGACTATGCTGATGAGATTGCGGATCTTTCCAATGCTCTTGACGAAGAGCGTGGTCTTCGTTTGGCTCTTGAGGAGTCATACAACGATGATCATGCTAAGTTAAAGAAAGATCTTGATCATGCTCTTGTTGTGTCTCGTGTGCTAAACTCCGAGAAGGCAAAACTTGGGGTTGATCTTGCTAGACTTAAAGAGGAGTTTGACATTCTCGACAAGGCTCACAAAGTCTTGAAGGGCGTTCATGCTAGCCTCAAGGAGTCTCATGATCAACTCCAAGTAAATCTAACTAAGGAGAAAGCCACCTTTCCTCATATGGTGTTAATTGATAATGCAAATGCTACTAACCCTTGTTGTGAGCATGTGCATCTTGTTGAGGAGAATGCTAAGTTGAAGGAGCAACTTGAGAAAGGCCTTGTGTCATGCATACAAGGTGAGAAGAACCTCAACGACCTTTTGAGAAACCAAAAGGAAGTTGTGGCCAAGGAGGGGATTGGGTTCGCACCCAAGCCCAAGAACAAGAAGAAGAATGACAAGACCAAACGACCTCCTCCTCTCAAGCAAACTTTTGTGAAGGAGGAGAGGGTGCTTCCAAGGAGAAGAAGAACAATGCGAAGGGTGACGGTGTCAAGAAGGGCAATACCACCCCATCCAACAAAGCCGGCGACTTTAATCCTTCTTATGTGTTATGTTGTGCAAGTGATGGGCATGTTTATGCCAAATTTGTTGGTTCTCCTCATGAGTATATTGAATGGTCCATTTGGGTTCCTAAGACCCTTGTTGCTAACATCAAAGGACCCATTACAAAATGGGTACCTAAAACCAAGCATTGATCTCTTGTAGGTATTTGCTTCCGGTGGGGGATCATGGTTGCTCGATAGTGGAGCTACAAATCATATGACCGGAAGCAAGGACTTGGTGGTGGACGTGCACAAGATTCCATCTATGCCCACCAATGTCGAGTGGGAGGATGCCTCGTCTTCTAAGGTATTGGGACTCGGCAAAGTTGTTATTTCTCATGATCTCACGATCGAGAAGGTCATGCTAGTTGAGTCCCTTGCATACAATTTACTTTCCGTTCGTCAACTTGCTACCATGGGCTTTGCCACTTTCTTCGATATTGATACCGTGGCCCTCTTGTGGAGCAAGACTCTTAAAGTAGCCTTTGTTGGGCATGTCGAGAACGGTCTCTATGTGATTAACTTTTCGGAGCGACCCACTAAGACCGCGACATGCCTAATGGCTAAAGTTGACGTGGGATGGCTTTGGCATCGCCGTTTAGCCCATGTCAATATGAGATCTTTGCAAAGTCTTCTCAAGGGGGACCATGTCCGTGGACTAACGAACGTTAGTTTTGCTAAAGATCGTGCTTGCAGTGCTTGTATCAAAGGAAAGCTTCATGAGAAGGCTCACCCTCCCACGACTCTCATTTACTCAAAGAGGCCTTTGGAGCTCCTTCATTTGGATCTCTTTGGGCCTCCATCCTTTGATAGTCTTGGGGGTAGAAAGTATTGCTTGGTAATTGTGGATGACTATTCAAGATACACTTGGGTGTATTTCTTCAAGAGGAAGAGTGAGACCCAACAAACCGTCATTGACTTTGCAAATGAAGCCCAACGTCAACACAATGCAAAGATCTTGACAATAAGAAGTGACAACGGCACCGAGTTCAAAAAATACACCTTGGATGAGTTTCTTAGTGATGAGGGGATCAAGCATCAATATTCCGCACCTTACACCCCTCAACAAAATGGTGTTGCGGAGAGGAAGAACCGGACATTGATGGATGCGGCAAGGACCATGATGGCGGAGTTCAAGTCTCCATACAACTTTTGGGCCGAAGCCATCAACACCGCGTGTCATGCTTCAAATCGGCTCTATCTCCGCAAAGGCTTGAACAAGACTCCATATGAGATACTCACCGGTAACAAGCCCAACCTCAAGTACTTTCGGGTGTTCGGGTGTAAGTGTTTCATTCTCAAGAAAGGTGTTCGTTTGTCTAAATTTGAGTCTAGAGCTCATGAGGGCATATTTGTTGGTTATGCTACAAACTCCCATGCTTACCGTGTTCTCAATAAGTCCACGGGACTTATTGAGGAGACGTGTAACGTGGAGTTTGATGAGAATAACGGCTCCCAAGTGGAGCAAAGTGGTACTTGTGATGTAGGTGATGAAATTCCTCCCCAAGCCATAAGAAGAATGGGTGTTGGTTATATCCTACCCATTGAGGAACCCCTTGTGGCCGAAGAAGAAGGACAATGCTCCACTCAAGTGGAGCCATCACCAACCCAAGACCCACACGCTTCCGAAGAACAAAGTGAAGGCTCTCAACCTCATGAACAAGATCAAGGGCAAGATCAACCTCAAGATGGTGGTGATCCACCAAATGATGCCCAAGGTCAAGTTCTCCCCCTCGAGCAAGTTCAAGATCAAGGACAAGCTCAAGACGACGCTCAAGATGATCAAGTAACCCATCCTCGTTTCACTTCTGAGGAGGAATTGGAGCGTCGTGCTGCTAAGATCGCTTCCAAGCTCACCACCAAAGGTCATCTCATGGAGAATGTGGTTGGAAGCCTAAGAAAGGGGGTAAGCACTCGTAGACAATTAGCAAACTATTGTGAACATCATGCGTTTGTTTCTTGTGTCGAACCCCAAAAGGTTTATGAAGCGCTCGAGGACCCGGATTGGCTCACTGCCATGCATGAAGAACTCAACAACTTCGAACAAAACCAAGTGTGGAAATTAGTGCCAAGGCCAACCGGGAACCATAATGTCATAGGAACCAAGTGGATATTCAAGAACAAGCAAGATGCTTATGGGATCATTGTTCGCAACAAGGCTCGTTTGGTGGCACAAGGCTACTCCCAAGTCGAGGGTATCGACTACGGTGAAACCTTTGCCCCCGTCGCTCGCCTTGAATCTATTCGTTTGTTGATTGCTTATGCTTCTCATCATAATTTCACGTTGCAACAAATGGATGTGAAGAGTGTTGGAAATATGCCCTAGAGGCAATAATAAATAGTTATTATTATATTTCTTTGTTCATGATAATTGTCTATTGTTCATGCTATAATTGTGTTATCCGGAAATCGTAATACATGTGTGAATACATAGACCACAAGGTGTCCCTAGTAAGCCTCTAGTTGACTAGCTCGTTGATCAACAGATAGTCATGGTTTCCTGACTATGGACATTGGATGTCGTTGATAACGGGATCACATCATTGGGAGAATGATGTGATGGACAAGACCCAATCCTAAGCATAGCATAAAAGATCGTGTAGTTTCGTTTGCTAGAGCTTTTCCAATGTCAAGTATCTTTTCCTTAGACCATGAGATCGTGCAACTCCCGGATACCGTAGGAGTACTTTGGGTGTGCCAAACGTCACAACGTAACTGGGTGACTATAAAGGTATACTACGGGTATCTCCGAAAGTATCTGTTGGGTTGGCACGGATCGAGACTGGGATTTGTCACTCCGTATGACGGAGAGGTATCTCTGGGCCCACTCGGTAATGCATCATCATAATGAGCTCAATGTGACTAAGGCGTTAGTCACGGGATCATGCATTGCGGTACGAGTAAAGAGACTTGCCGGTAACGAGATTGAACAAGGTATTGGGATACCGACGATCGAATCTCGGGCAAGTAACATACCGATTGGCAAAGGGAATTGTATACGGGATTGATTGAATCCTCGACATCGTGGTTCATCCGATGAGATCATCGTGGAACATGTGGGAGCCAACATGGGTATCCGGATCCCGCTGTTGGTTATTGACCGGAGAGGCGTCTCGGTCATGTCTGCATGTCTCCCGAACCCGTAGGGTCTACACACTTAAGGTTCGGTGACGCTAGGGTTGTAGAGATATGAGTATGCGGAAACCCGAAAGTTGTTCGGAGTCCCGGATGAGATCCCGGACGTCACGAGGAGTTCCGGAATGGTCCGGAGGTAAAGAATTATATATAGGAAGTCCAGTTTCGGCCACCGGGAAAGTTTCGGGGGTTATCGGTATTGTACCGGGACCACCGGAAGGGTCCCAGGGGTCCACCGGGTGGGGCCACCTATCCCGGAGGGCCTCATGGGCTGAAGTGGGAAGGGAACCAGCCCTTAGTGGGCTGGGGCGCCCCCCATGGGCCTCCCCCCTGCGCCTAGGGTTGGAAACCCTAGGGTGGGGGGGCGCCCCACTTGACTTGGGGGGTAAGTTACCCCCCTGGCCGCCGCCCCCCCCTCCAGATGGGTTCCAGGCCGGCGCCCCCCCTCCCAGGGGGCCTATGTAAAGGGGGGGAGGGAGGGCAGCAACATTACAGCCTTGGGCGCCTCCCTCCTCCCCTGCAACACCTCTCCCTCTCGCAGAAGCTCGGCGAAGCCCTGCCGAGATCCCGCTACATCCACCACCACGCCGTCGTGCTGCTGGATCTCCATCAACCTCTCCTTCCCCCTTGCTGGATCAAGAAGGAGGATACGTCGCTGCACCGTACGTGTGTTGAACGCGGAGGTGCCGTCCGTTCGGCACTCGGTCATCGGTGATTTGGATCACGGCGAGTACGACTCCATCAACCACGTTCATTGGAACGCTTCCGCTCGCGATCTACAAGGGTATGTAGATGCACTCCTTTCCCCTGGTTGCTAGTATACTCCATAGATGGATCTTGGTGAGCGTAGGATAATTTTAAAATTCTGCTACGATCCCCATCAAAGAGTGCTTTTCTTAATGGTCCCATAAATGAGTTGGTGTATGTCAAACAACCCCCCGGGTTCGAAGATCCCTATTTCCCCGATCATGTGTATCAACTCCACAAGGCACTCTATGGCCTTAAACAAGCCCCACGTGCATGGTATGAGCATCTTACGGAGTTGTTACAAGATCGTGGATTCGAAATCGGGAAAATCGACCCCACTCTTTTTACTAAGAAGGTCAAAGGGGAGTTGTTTGTGTGCCAACTATATGTTGATGATATTATTTTTGGTTCCCCTAACAAAGCCTTCAATGAAGAATTTGCCGCTCTCATGACCTCAAAGTTCAAGATGTCTATGATGGGAGAGTTGAAGTTCTTTCTCGGATTCAAAATCAAACAAAGAAGAGAAGGAACCTTCATCAACCAAGCCAAATACACTCAAGACATGCTAAAGAGATTCAAGCTAAGTGATGTCAAGCCGGCGTCCACTCCAATGCCCACCAAGTGCCAACTTGACATTGATCCCAATGGTAAAGCAGTGGATCAAAAGGTATATCGCTCCATGATTGGATCCTTGCTTTACCTTTGTGCATCTAGACCGGATATCATCTTGAGTGTGGGCATTTGTGCACGGTTTCAAGCCGCACCTAAGGAAATCCACTTTGTGGCGGTCAAGCGAATCTTTCGATATTTGGCTCATACCCCAAACTTTGGCTTATGGTACCCAAGAGGAGCAAACTTCAAGCTTGTAGGTTATTCGGACTCCGATTGGGCGGGAGACAAAGTGGATAGGAAGTCCACTTCCGGAGGGTGCCAATTTCTTGGTTGCTCTTTGGTAAGTTGGTCTTCTAAAAAGCAAAGTTGTGTGTCTCTCTCGTCCAGCGAAGCGGAGTATATGGCGGCTGGGAGTTGCTGTGCACAACTCTTATGGATGAGGCAGACTTTAAAGGATTACGGTGTCATTTGTGACAAAGTGCCTCTTTGGTGTGACAATGAAAGTGCCATCAAGATTTCTCTCAACCCGGTGCAACACTTCAAGACGAAGCATATTGAGATTCGGTATCACTTCATCCGGGATCATATTAGGCGAGGGGAGATCGAGCTCAACTATGTCAACACTCATGATAACCTTGCAGATATTTTCACGAAGCCATTGGATGAAGCAAGGTTTCGCGAGTTAAGGCATGAGCTAAATATCATTGATTCGAGCAATGTGGTTTGAACCTTTGCACACCCCTCACATTCATCATGCATTCTTGTCTAGGTGTAGGCATGGACTTAGGGGGAGTGTTGTTCTCTCGATGAACTCTTCCTCCCCCCATAATGCATAAACTAATCTCACTCTTTCACATTAGCCATTTTTGATGGTACTTGTGCTTCAAAGACGAGTTTTGGTCATGGGCCCAAGGATAACTCTTCGCGGTGCCATACCAATTGACTCAAACATAGGTGGCCTCGGCCACCGCCCTCTCGTGTAGAGGTGTGTGGTTCTTGTTCTCGTGCTGGTGCTCTTGTTGCTTTGTGTTGGTTTTCTCTTCTTGCCGTCGTTTCCCCTCTTTTCCTTTTGTGCCATAGGTGTTGAGTCTTGTTTTGAGTTGCGCTGGGCGGTACTACTGTTGTGATGGCGCGGTACTACCGCTGGAGCGGTACTACCGCCCATCACCACGGTACTACCGCTAAGCGGTACTACCGCTGAGGGGCGGGGCCAGGGGGTTAAGTCGTGGGCAGGGGTGGTTTCCTCCCCCATACCCATTTGCTTCGTCCCCTTGTTCCTCTTCCTCTCTCTCCAGCGCCATCTCGTCGCGGGAGGGCTCCGGCGGCCCTCCGTCTCCGGACCGTTCCTCTCCATTTCCTTCGGTGGAGTCGATCCCCACCTCATCCTCTTGCCATGGATGCCGGTATTGCCCCCGTTCCTCTTCTCTTCTTGTCTAGTTTTCAGATCTCGCATTTTAGGGGCAATAGTGGTTGCATCTCTAGATTTTTGGCCAAATCTAGGCTTGAGTAGGTTGGAGAAGGCAACTAGACTCTTTGGATTGATGTTTGGTAGGTTTATTTTTGAATTTGGCATCCCCGGTAGTGCCGGATCTGACCACGGTAGTAGGAATCCTCTGTGCCCCGTCTCGGGCGGTACTACCGCCCATCTGGCGCGGTACTACCGCTGGAGCGGTACTGCCGCTGTGGAGGCGTGGTACTACCGCTGGTGCGGTACTGCCGCTGTGCAGCCACGGTACTACCGCCGGATGCCCAGTTCCATCGTTTCCTACCACATGTTGATCCATATTTGTTGTGTTTATTTGGTTTTGATCGTTCCTTCTGGTTGTTTCGTGTGTCCGTGTGTTTGGTTCCAGGTGATGAACATCCTGAGCAGCAAGTCCGCCGTGTCAACCCCGGGCGTTCAACGTCAAAGCGGTACCGCACATCTGAGGCCGCAGGTGGTTCTTCCAGTGCTCCACCGCTGCTAGTGGGTGCTTCCTCAAGTGCCAATCCTCCTCTCAAGAAGAAGACTGCCAATAGGCCGAAGCCAAGTGGCAAGAGGGTGACTGAGATGACTAGCAAGGAATTCTGGGACAGGCGTCGCCGCAACCCATATGAGGAAGACCAAGAACCCAACCTTGTCAATCGCCCGTTCTGGAACCGGTTTCAGTATGCCACCTACTTTGACGTGATCAAGGCTAAGAAGAACCTCTTTGTCAACGTTCATTCCATCAACACGGATGCTATGGAGAAGGACCCTGAGTACTTTGGTGATGCCCTTCAGATGTGCTCTCAGTTGAACATTCTCAGGATCATGCAGTTCAACAAGGACTTTGATGCAGATTTGCTGGCTCAGTTCTTTGCCACTGTCCACCTAGGAACTGATGAAGACAGGACTCTGACTTGGATGACTAATGGGAAGGTGCTAGCTGTCAAGTGGAAGGCCTTCATGGGGTTGCTAGAGGTGGAAGATCAAGGGCTCGAGACTCCACTCGGATTTCGTCCTCACCACAATGTTACCTCCACTCACAAGCAAGCTCTCTAGCCCTACTGTACTCGGAAGGTCAACCCCGAGACCAGGAAGGAAACCTATGAGTTGTCTACCTATCTGGACATCCTTCACCGTATCTTCCGCGAGACTCTCTTCCCTCGTATCGGGAATCTGGACATGGTACACTCTTATCTCGTGGACATGCTTCTCTTCTGCCAGCGTGAGAAGGACGCAAACACTGGCGAGTCCCTGGACATCTCTCATGTTATGTGGTCTGAACTTCTTGCTGCTATTTCTGAGCGCAAGTGCCCGATTTATGGTCCGTTCATTATGTTGCTCATTGAGAAGGCCTGGAGACGTACCTATCCTGAGGAGCACCTGGAAACTGGAGAGTTGGTTTCTCATGAGATCAAGCGTCTGAGGAAGAAGGATAATTGGGGCATTCCTAGATCTGGAGTTCCATCTTCTGCTGCTGCCATGGAGACCGAGGGCGAGACTGATGCCGATGATGACGATGAGGATTATGTGCCTTCTGGGACAGAGCCTTCTGCGGCAGAGCCCTCTTGGGCAAAGAAGCTCAAACACAAGATGAAGAAGCTGTTCTGCATGGAGTCTCACGGTCAGTACATGACTCACGTGGCTGAGAAGAAGGCAAGGGGGCGTCACAAGGAGCTTATGCGTCAGTTGGGTGCGACAGTCACCAGCGGCTCTGAGGGTCAGATCACTGAGGAGGAGGAGTGGATCCAGCAGCACTGTCCGTGGACCAATTCCGATGCCGAGCAGTTTCCGGCCGAGGACGGCGGTGCAGATGATCACGCAGAGTCCTGATGTTCGAGATCCTCAGCATGCTCTCACCTGGAGCCGTAGGTTAGCTCTTTGCCCCTTTTGGTGTCTCGATGCCAAAGGGGGAGAGAGTTTAGGGATTTGCATCGTTGTGTTGCGAGTGTGTCTTTGTCTTTGTGCTTTCGTTGTGTTTGCAACCTTGTGCTTTGTTTGGTTTTGTGTTCAGTGAGACCTTAGTTCCAGTCATATGGTGTGAGACATATGCTACCTTATCCTTATCATATCTTTATCTATGTCTCTAGTCATTTGGTATCTCATGAGTTGCATGCTTATTATGTTATATATCCGGCTCTCTTGTATCTCGCTTAGGTTGTTGGTCTCTAAAATACAGGGAGAGTGTTGATCCTAGTATGTGTGTCGTGCAGTCCAAAGCACTTATCTTGATGGCACACATCTAGGGGGAGCCCGTCTATATTTTAGAGATTTGGGGTTTGCTTATGTCCTTTGTCTTTTCCCGTTTGTGCAAATCCCGTATTGTCATCAATCCACCAAAAAGGGGGAGATTGTAAGGGCATATTTATCCCTAAGATGTTTTGGTGATTGATGACAATGCTTTTGCGGACTAATCGTGTGCATTGAGTGTTTTCAGAGATTCATCCTTTTGGCATGAGAAGATTCCCTCCCCTCGGAGCTTGAAGCGAAGACGGTGTAGTCCTTTAGAATTAGTTTGGTGGACTGGTTTCATAGGGATCACCGTACTATCAAGAGGGGGTCCGCTTTGGAAAGGCTAGGGCGGAATCATCACGTACACTTCCTTTGCCCCCCTCCGAGCCTTTCCGCTTCTATGATGGGCTCGTTCCCCTCCTCAGTGTGCCCTCTCTGGTCCCAGCGGTAGTACCGCGGGCCGGAGCGGTAGTACCGCTTATGGCTACAAGCGGTAGTACCGCTCTAAGAGCGGTAGTACCGCTCTAGAGCCGTACTACCGCTGGTAGCCCCCAGCCGTAGTACCGCTGCGGTCTCGTGCTAGTACCGCCTCGATTCGAGGGGTCTTTTTTCGTGTCGCGTTTTACGGTACTAGCCACGGCAGTGGGGGCCGTAGTACCGCTCATATGCGGTAGTACCGCCCTGAAAACTGCGGTAGTACCGCTCTGGGCCCAGCGGTAGTACCGCCCGGGGGAGCGTTAGTACCGTTGTGATCAGCGGTAGTACCGCTGCCTCCTGCGGTAGTACCGCTCTCTGCGGGGCTGGTGTGGGGGGTAACGGTTGGATTGTTTCCCCCACTATATAAGGAGGTCTTCTTCCCCAAAGTTGACTTACCTCTTCCCCCAAAAGCTCCATTGTTGCTCCAAGCTCCATTTTCGCCCGATCTCTCTCCCTAGCCAATCAAACTTGTTGATTTGCTCGGGATTGGTTGAGAAGGCCCCGATCTACACTTCCACCAAGAGAAATTTGATTCCCCCACTTATCCCTAGCGGATCTTGTTACTCTTGGGTGTTTGAGCACCCTAGACGGTTGAGGTCACCGCGGAGCCATAGTCCATTGTGGTGAAGCTTTGTGGTGTCGTTGGGAGCCTCCAATTAAGTTGTGGAGATTGCCCCAACCTTGTTTGTAAAGGTCCGGTCGCCGCCTTCAAGGGCACCAATAGTGGAATCACGGCATCTCGCATTGTGTGAGGGCGTGAGGAGAATACGGTGGCCCTAGTGGCTTCTTGGGGAGCATTGTGCCTCCACACCGCTCCAACGGAGACGTACTTCCCCTCAAAAGGAAGGAACTTCGGTAACACATCCTCGTCTTCACCGGCTCCACTATTGGTTATCTCGTCCCTTTACTTTCGCAAGTTTACTCGTGTTATATCTCTTATTTGCTTGCATGCTTGTTGTCTTTGCATCATATAGGTTGCTCACTTAGTTGCATATCTAGACAACCTATTTTGATGCAAAAGTTTAATTTGGTAAAGAAAAGCTAAAAATTGTTAGTTGCCTATTCACCCCCCCTCTAGTCAACTATATCGATCCTTTCATTGTTGTTCTGGTGTGTTGGTCCTATGTGGCCTTAACACGACGACTTCCTGGCTGTCTACTATAAGTTGTGCCCGGCTCCAGCGAGGGAGGGGCGATGACGACGGCGCCTTCGACTCGCTTCAGTGCTTGTAGCCGTCGCTAGGTGGTCCACGAATCTAGAATTTTTATTATTTCTCGTGTTCGCTATACTGTCATGATTGAAAATGAATAGATTGAAAGTTTCCCGCAAAGAAAAGAGTTAAACGAAAATATGTGGTCCCGCAAAAAAGTTTGATGATCACAAGAAAACACCCCAGTTCACCCTATATGGTGTTGGGGAACGTAGTATTTCAAAAAAATTCCTACGATCACGCAAGATATATCTAGGAGAAGTATAGCAACGAGCAGGGAGAGTGTGTCCACGTATCCTCGTAGACCGAAAGCGGAAGCGTTTAGTAACGCGGTTGATGTAGTCGAACGTCTTCGCGATCCAACCGATCAAGTACCGAACGCACGGCACCTCCTCGATGTGCACACATTCAGCTCGGTGACGTCCCTCGCACTCTTGATACAGCTGAGGCCGAGGAGAGTTTCGTCAGCACGACGGCGTGGTGACGGTGATGATGAAGTTACCGACGCAGGGCTTCGCCTAAGCACTACGACAATACGACCGAGGTGGAAAACTGTGGAGGGGGGCACCGCACACGGCTAAAGATCAACTTGTGTATCTATGGGGTGCCCCCCTCCCCGTATATAAAGGAGGGGAGGAGGAGGGCGGCCGGCCACAAGGGGCGCGCCCAAGGGGGGGAATCCTACTCCAAGTAGGAATAGGTTCCCCCCTTTCCTAGTCCAACTAGGAGAAGAAGGAAGGAGAGGGAGAGGGAAAGAGGGGCCGTGCCCCCTCCCCTTGTCCTATTCGGGCTCCCCTTGGGGGGAGGGGTGCCACCTCTTGGCCGCGGCCCTCTCTCTCCCCTAAGGCCCACTAAGGCCCATAACTTCCCGAGGGGTTCCGGTAACCCTCCGACACTCCGGTTTTATCCGAAACTATCCTGAACACTTCTGGTGTCCGAATAACATGGTCCAATATATCAATATTTATGTCTCGACCATTTCGAGACTCCTCGTCATGTCCGTGATCACATCCGGGACTCCGAACAACCTTTGGTACATCAAATCACATAAACTCATAATACGAATCGTCATCGAATGTTAAGCGTGCGGACCCTACGGGTTCGAGAACTATGTAGACATGACCGAGACACATCTCTGGTCAATAACCAATAGCGGAACCTGGATGCTCATATTGGCTCCTACATATTCTACGAAGATCTTTATCGGCCAAACCGCACAACAACATACGTTGTTCCCTTTGTCATCGGTACGTTACTTGCCCGAGATTAGATCGTCGGTATCACCATACCTAGTTCAATCTCGTTACCGGCAAGTCTCTTTACTCGTTCCGTAATGCATCATCCCGTAACTAACTCATTAGTCACATTGCTTGCAAGGCATATAGTGATGTGCATTACCGAGAGGGCCCAGAGATACCTCTCCGACAATTGGAGTGACAAATCCTAATCTCGATCTATGCCAACTCAACAAACACCATCGGAGACACCTATAGAGCATCTTTATAATCACCCAGTTACGTTGTGACGTTTGATAGCACACTAAGTGTTCCTCCGGTATTCGGGAGTTACATAATCTCATAGTCATAGGAACATGTATAAGTCATGAAGAAAGCAATAGCAATAAACTAAACGATCATAGTGCTAAGCTAAAGGATGGGTCTTGTCCATCACATCATTCTCTAATGATGTGATCTGGTTCATCACATGACAACACATGCGTATGGCTAGGAAACTTAACCATCTTTGATTAACGAGCTAGTCTAGTAGAGGCATACTAGGGACACTCTGTTTGTCTATGTATTCACACATGTACTAAGTTTCCGGTTAATACAATTCTAGCATGAATAATAAACATTTATCATGATATAAGGAAATATAAATAACAACTTTATTATTGCCTCTAGGGCATATTACCTTCATATAGAAGAGTTGCCACCCACCCTATAATCGCCATGGCGTCGCGCCACTATCGAATCCGACCATGTTGCCACCATCACCTGCCGCGCTGCCACCATCGCCCATCCCGCTGTCGCCTTTGTCGCCGCCCCGGCTGTCGGCCCATGGCTCCCCTCCGCCGCCGCATGCAATCTATCGTTGCTGCTGCGCCTGCCTACCACCATCACCGCTGGCACGATCATCGGTTGGATCTTCGGTGTCACCGACATGCCTTCCCGTGGCCCAACCGCCTGCTTCGCCGCTCTAATGCCACCACCAGGACATGAGAGAGCATGTGGAGCGGAGAGAGGAAAGAAAATAATAAAAATAAATAAAAATTTGGCTCACCGGCATGTTGACCCGACACGTTGAAAGTATACTTGAGATGAGTTTATTGATGACCTGCTACGGTAGTACACCTGTGATTACCGATAAATTTGTTGGTAGAGTGCCTATAGCCAATTGCAGAGGAAGTTTTTGGGTGATCTGTTGGAGATGCTCTTACTGAAACCCTCAATGTCCCAATCCATCGGCTAGAATTTATGAATTCTATTATTAAACAAATTCTAAAGTGGTTAGATAACAAAGTTCTTCCCTTACTCTTTTTTAAACACTCAACATATAATTAATAATAACTATCTTACAGGTGTTCATTACAGTAGCCACCACGTAGGTTGGAACACTACTCACTGGTAAGCCATCAGAACGATTATCAACGCAAAATTCGAGGTGGAACATTATTCCTGCGCCTTCGCCAATCGTGGGGCCGTTGCTTTGGCTATCGCATCTGCCATAGCCTCCCGCTCCGACTATTCAACGGCGAGCCAGAGGGGTTTGGCATTTCTGCAGCGGAGCCGCCACACGTTGGTCTCTAGCGATGTGAGAGAGCAACGGGGGACCGTTGCGAGGAGCTGGTCCTTCGGATCCACAGGCGCGCCCGCAAGCCCGGCGGTGGCCATTGCCTCCCCTAATGTCACTCGCGCCTCGGATTCGGGAATCTACGTCCTCGCCAACGCCAGCGCTGACACGAGGACCCAACGATGGCTGGAGACTTTGTCCGGAGAAGGTAGAGAAGGCGGATAGGGACGCGCGCGTGGGGGGGGGGGTTGGGAGGGGCGCGGAGCTGTGCGGACATGATGCTCCAGCACCGTCCTCCGCACTACGGCGTTGGACAATGGGAGATGCCGCGGAGTAAGAGTCTCTGGTCCAGCCATGATTGGCACATCACAAAGGCGAAGGGCGAGCTCCTCCACTTCATCTGGCTCCATGTTTCGCATCAGCGACTCCCAGTTGTCGTTGGTGCCGGATCCGCCACCGGACGTTGTGCTGCCGCCGCCGCTCACCACGGATTGTAAGGGAACGGGATGGGGGAGGAGGGGACGAATGAAGTGGACAATGAGCTTTGACTCCGGTCTAGGGTTTGCCCGGATTGGGATAAATGTGATGTCGAGGTGGGCCAGGGTGAACCGGTCCGACACAATAGAAGCGCCCGAGTACGTCCGTGCCTCGACATAGCCGTTTCGGATTTAGGCTTGATTTGAGGGGTGCCGGTCAATTTAGACGACTGCGGTCGATTTGAAGAGATCAGACTGTATCATGATTTTGTGTCTGGGCTTTGACTGGGTGGTGTCGTCGGCTCGGTCAGTTCGGGCGCGGGTTGTAGTTCGTCTGTCTGTGTAAGCACCCTCTAACACACAACGATCGTAAATTATAGCCAGCATGCACATGTGACATGCACTACCCCGGCAGATCAATGATGGTACATTGAAGAAAACGAGAGTGAAACTTACACCGATGGACCCCATCTCATCTCAGGTAATAAAAAAAAAGCTACTAAGCTGGACAAGACAAAGAAAAAATTCCAAAATCTTTACCACCGCCAATCAAAGGAAAGAAATGGAAACCCAATCACGAGCTCAACCCCAAGAAACCCGGTGGCAGGTCCCTCTCCTCTGGCCCACGTGGTTCACTCCCGACCAAACGGCTACCTCCCTTTCCGTCCCCTCCTCATGCTCTCGCCCCGCTCAGCCGAAACCTCAGCCGTCCGATCCGGCATCCCACGGCTGGCTCCCACCGACCGTTGCTCCACTCGAAGCGCTCGCACGTCAGAGCCGACTCATACCCGACCCGACCGTTGGGCTCGCCGTTTTCGAAACCGGAGACGGAATCGATGGGAATAAATAACGCCCCGCCGGCGACCACCTCTGCCATCGCTCAGATCCTCCTCCCGGTCCCCGAGGCCCCAATCGATTGCTCAATCCTTCCTCTCCACCGCCCCACCTTCAGGTTCACAGATCTCGCTATAATTTCGACCAGCCTTCTTTTCCCCTTTCTTTGAGCGCGAGGAATCGGTTTGAGCTGCTGAGCGCCCTGCTTGCTGCTGGTTCTTGAGCTCAGCCTCCCGCTTCTTTGATCGTTTGGAGTTTTGAGCTGATTTGGAGGAGGCGGGGTTGAACCGGTGGAGGGATGTCGCGGCGGCTGTCGTTGCCGGCGAGCTCGCCGGTGACGGTGACCGTGTCGCCGACGAGAGGGAAGGGTGCTGGCGGCGGGAGCCCCGGGGATGGGGTCGTGAGGAGGGGGTCCGGGCTCACCAGCCCCGTGCCCAGGCACTCTATCGGCTCCTCCACCGCCACGCTGCAGGTCTCGCCGGTGCGACGGAGCGGGGGGAGCCGGTACGCGTCGAGGGACGGCGCCGACGCGAGCGCCGAGTTCGTGCACTACACCGTGCACATCCCGCCCACGCCGGACAGGAACACGGCGTCCGCGTCCACGGACGCGCCCGTGGCTGAGGAGGAGGGGGAGGTGCTGCCGCAGAGGAGCTACGTCTCCGGCACCATCTTCACCGGCGGCCTCAACTGCACCACGCGCGCCCACGTGCTCAGCAACTCCGCCGACGGCGCTCGGCCGGCCGCCTCCGTCAACATGTCCTGCAAGATGCGCGGCTGCGACATGCCGGCGTTCCTCAACGCCGGCCGCGGCGGCCGCCCGCCCTGTGACTGCGGCTTCATGATCTGCGAGGAGTGCTACATGGACTGCGTCGCGGCCGCAGGCAACTGCCCAGGCTGCAAGGAGGCCTACTCCGCGGGCAGCGACACCGACGACTCCGTCGACGAGGACGACGACGACGCCATCTCCTCGTCGGAGGAGAGGGACCAGATGCCCATGACGTCCATGTCCAAGCGCTTCTCCATGGTTCACTCCATCAAGATGCCCATGCCCAGCAGCAATGGCAACGGCGGCGGCAAGCCGGCCGATTTCGACCACGCCCGGTGGCTCTTCGAGACCAAGGGCACCTACGGCTACGGCAACGCTCTATGGCCCAAGAACGAGCACGGCGGCGGCGGCAACACCGCTGGGGCCACCTCCGGATTCGTCGGCATCGAGGAGCCGCCCAACTTCGGTGCCCGCTGCCGCCGGCCACTGACGAGGAAGACCAGCGTCTCTCAGGCCATCCTCAGCCCATACAGGTACCGATTCTTCCTGTAAAAACAATTGATTTTGGCTCCCTCGCAGGCTCGCAGCTCCTTGACTCGTCGCTTCTTCCTCTGCTCCGTGCAGGATGCTGATCGCGATCCGGCTGGTGGCGCTGGGGTTCTTCCTGGCGTGGCGCATCCGGCACCCCAACCCGGACGCCATGTGGCTGTGGGCGCTGTCGGTGACGTGCGAGGTGTGGTTCGCCTTCTCATGGCTGCTCGACAGCCTCCCCAAGCTCTGCCCCGTCAACCGCTCCTGCGACCTCGACGTCCTCGCCGACCGCTTCGAGTTGCCCACCGCCCGCAACCCCAAGGGCCGCTCCGACCTCCCCGGCATCGACGTTTTCGTCTCCACCGCTGACCCGGAGAAGGAGCCGCCGCTTGTCACCGCGAACACCATCCTCTCCATCCTCGCTGCCGACTACCCGGTCGAGAAGCTCGCCTGCTACCTCTCCGACGACGGTGGCGCCCTCCTCACCTTCGAGGCGCTCGCCGAGACCGCCAGCTTCGCGCGCACCTGGGTGCCGTTCTGCCGGAAGCACGGCGTCGAGCCGCGCTGCCCGGAGTCATACTTCGGCCAGAAGCGGGATTTTCTCAAGAACAAGGTGCGGCTGGACTTCGTCCGCGAGAGGCGGAAGGTGAAGCGGGAGTACGACGAGTTCAAGGTGCGGGTCAACTCGCTGACGGAGGCCATCCGACGGCGCTCCGACGCGTACAATGCCGGCGAGGAGCTGCGAGCAAGAAGGCGCCTGCAAGAGGAGGCCGTGGCTGCTGGTGGCGCGCTGGGAGCAGCTCCGTTGGCAGAGACTGGGGCCGTGAAGGGGACCTGGATGTCTGACGGCTCCCAGTGGCCCGGCACTTGGCTCACCGGAGCGACGGACCACGCGCGCGGCGACCATGCTGGCATCATTCAGGTGATTGATCGAATCCATACATGATACATGTTGTTGCAGCTGACACAAATCCTTTCGAAATGCTTGTTCAATCGATTCGAAATGCTCATGTATCTTCTCCAATTGATTGATGAACGCGCAGGCAATGCTTGCGCCACCGACGTCGGAGCCAGTGCTTGGCGGTGTGCCGGCGGAGTCCGGCGCGCTGATCGACACGACGGGCGTAGACATCCGGCTGCCCATGCTGGTGTACGTTTCGCGCGAGAAGAGACCCGGGTACGACCACAACAAGAAGGCCGGCGCCATGAACGCGCTGGTCAGGACGAGCGCCATCATGTCGAACGGGCCCTTCATCCTCAACCTCGACTGCGACCACTACGTGCACAACTCGGCGGCGCTCCGCGAAGGGATGTGCTACATGCTCGACCGCGGCGGCGACCGCGTCTGCTACGTGCAGTTCCCGCAGCGGTTCGAGGGCATCGACCCCAATGACCGGTACGCCAACCACAACCTCGTCTTCTTCGATGTCGCCATGCGCGCCATGGACGGGCTGCAGGGCCCCATGTACGTAGGCACGGGCTGCATCTTCCGCCGCACCGCTCTGTATGGGTTCAGCCCGCCGCGCGCCACCGAGCACCACGGCTGGCTCGGGAGGAAGAAAATCAAGCTGTTCCTGAGGAAGCCCACCACGGGGAAGAAGACGGACAGGGAGAGCGAGCACGAGTCAATGCTGCCGCCGATCGAGGACGACGACCACAACCAGCTCGGCGACATCGAGTCGTCGGCGCTGATGCCGAAGCGGTTCGGCAGCTCGGCCACGTTCGTGTCGTCGATCCCCGTTGCAGAGTACCAGGGGAGGCTCCTGCAGGACATGCCGGGGGTGCACCAGGGCCGTCCAGCCGGCGCTCTCGCCGTGCCCCGCGAGCCGCTCGACGCCGCCACCGTCGGCGAGGCCATCAGTGTGATCTCGTGCTTCTACGAGGAGAAGACAGAGTGGGGGCGGCGCATCGGGTGGATCTACGGGTCGGTGACGGAGGACGTGGTGACCGGGTACCGGATGCACAACCGCGGCTGGCGGTCGGTGTACTGTGTCACCCGCCGCGACGCGTTCCGAGGCACCGCGCCCATCAACCTCACCGACCGTCTACACCAGGTGCTCCGGTGGGCGACGGGGTCCGTGGAGATCTTCTTCTCCCGCAACAACGCCTTGTTCGCCACCCGGCGGATGAAGCTCCTGCAGCGCGTGGCCTACTTCAACGTGGGCATGTACCCGTTCACCTCCATGTTCCTCATCGTCTACTGCGTGCTCCCGGCCGTCTCCCTCTTCACCGGCAAGTTCATCGTCCAGCACCTGAGCTCCACGTTCCTGGTCTTCCTGCTCATCATCACCATCACGCTGTGCCTGCTGGCGCTGCTGGAGATCAAGTGGTCCGGGATCACGCTGCACGAGTGGTGGCGCAACGAGCAGTTCTGGGTGATCGGCGGCACCAGCGCGCACCCGGCGGCGGTGCTGCAGGGCCTCCTCAAGGTGATCGCCGGCGTGGACATCTCCTTCACGCTCACGTCCAAGCCGGGCGGCGCGGACGACGGCGAGGAGGACACGTTCGCGGAGCTGTACGAGGTGCGGTGGAGCTTCCTGATGGTGCCCCCCGTGACCATCATGATGCTGAACGCGGTGGCGCTGGCGGTGGGGACGGCGAGGACGCTGTACAGCGAGTTCCCGCAGTGGAGCAAGCTGCTGGGCGGCGCCTTCTTCAGCTTCTGGGTGCTGTGCCACCTCTACCCCTTCGCCAAGGGGCTCCTGGGACGCCGCGGCCGCGTGCCGACCATCGTCTTCGTCTGGTCCGGGCTCATCTGCATGATCGTGTCGCTGCTCTGGGTCTACATCAGCCCGCCTGCCGGTGCCAGGCCGGGCATCGGCGGCTTCAGCTTCCCGTAGTGGTAGCAGTTACCAAGTTCATCTGAAGAAGCTCGCATGAAGGAGCACTTGCTTCATGGAGTTCAGTTATTGTTTGTAGCTGTTTGATGGTGGATTCCTAAGCAGCTGAGCTCAACTGCTGCTCTACCAAGATATTAAGACATGGTGTTCTAGCTATGCTATATCTAACTATTGTAACTGTATACTGTGATTGGGGGTGTACTGTCAGTGTCATGACATTGTTATTCATCTGTGTCAGTGAGCTAGAAATACTTGGAGTTCAGTTCACAACTTTGGTCACTTGTGAATTTTCAGAGTGATTCAGAGCCATTGTGAACAACTTTGGCCAAGCCAATCAGGATTACTGTAGGATATGACCATACTCAGGCAGAGCCGATGTGAGCAACTTTGTTCACTTATGAATTTGACACCCTGCTGCGGTGTATACAAACAATGTCTTGCCTGAATTTGGCACACTGCGGTGTATACAACTAAAAAAATTCTAAAACAAGGATGTCATTTGTCACAAAACCAAATTGCTTGAAGCAACTTTCACACGAAATACAAGCATAAAACAGTGATTAAACACTCATATACCTCAAACAATTTTGTATGTTGATCAGTCAGTGATTTACTGCCATGCTGTGGTGTTGTTGTCTAATACAGATCTGCCACCGGCTGCCACCTAGGACCTAGGAGGATGGTGCGAGACTGCGAGAGATTCACGAGGGAGGAAGGTCACTGGTACGGCCAAAATCCCACATTCAGGACAACACATGCATACTTCGATTTGGTGGTGCTTTTCAAGTACATGGTCTTGAGCTTCGGGGAGAAATCCTAGGCCTGACCCTAGTTGGTCATATCAGGCAAATGACGATGTTTCCTGCATCGTTACCTTGTTCAAGGCGTTGTTTGGAGCTTGTTTAGACATGATCTTTAGGGTGAAAGCCCATGATCTAGCCTTTGATGGTTGGATCCGGCGACGACGACACTTACACGTAGTGCCCTTTGTCCAATTCAAATAGCTAGTGGATTAATTCAAAGTCCCAAAATAAATATTTCTAAGCCTCAAAAAATATTGGTTTGATTTTACCTCTTGCCAATATTTTCAAGGTTTAACAGGAACATTTTCTTGGGCTCATTTGAAGAGATTTTCATTATATATATTTTTAATGATTTACGAGGCTTTGGAAATTCCCACAATTCAATTTTCTTTGAATTTGACAAGATGCATGATGATTATGCAATGACAAGTAATTACTAAGCTAGAGCTGTGACATCTGAAGGCGTTGAGAACCTTACTCGTAATCATTGTGTTGTCAAGATATGGTTGGTGCCGATGGACGTTGATGCATTTTGTTGTTCGCTATTTTGGTCGATTCAGTTTTCTTTTCTTTTCTTTTCTTTTTTAAGTCTAGGCATAGTTTTGGTTTTGTATGACTTTGCTCTTTGTCGACGTGATCCTTTTTATCTGTATGTTGATTATTTGCATCTTAGTTATACAAAGGTTGGGTGTACATTCAACTTGATGCTTTATTATGAGTTAACAAAACTGCTGCACACAGAACAAACTTTGGGCGATCTGTCACGGCTAGATGTTGACAAGATTCCTTCGTTGGATTTAATCCCTATCCCCAAATAGTGCAAATATTATTGTCCGCGTAGCACTGCTAATTGTTGTGTGAGCAGTTCTACACATGAGTTACTCCTGGAGCAACGAGAGAGAGGACCCAACTCTTTGTAGCATCGACAAATTCTTCTGCAATGCTCAGTGGAAGGATAGCCACCCAGATTTCATTCTTGCAGCCGCCTCCACCTCCTTCTCTGACCACTATCCTCTGCTACTTACCAAGGCCACAGTTCCTTTCAGACCGGCTCGTTTCAGATTCGAAAACTTCTGGCCTAAATTTCCTCACTTCTTTGAAACTGTTCAGCACGCGTGGCAACGGGCACTGAATCATGATTGCCCGTTCGTCAGAATCAAGAGGAGATTGGCTCGGGTGGTGGATGACCTAAAGATATGGAGCAGATCCACGTTTGGCAAGATGAAGCTTCAGTTCCACGCCGCCAACGAAGTGATCCTCAGGCTCGACTCAGCGGAAGAATTCAGGCAGCTCTCCGCTGCTGAATTTCACCTTAGAAAACAACTCAAGCTCAAGGTGCTGGGTATTGCTGTGATCAAAAGAGCCAGGAAGAAACAGGCTTCATGGATTGGCTGGCTGCGTGCTGGTGACGCCAACACAAAACTGAGAGCCCGGCGGAGGAAAAACTTCATCCACTCCTTGAGAGTGGACAATAGAGAGGTCTCTGATCATGCAGATAAAGAAAAGGCCGTGTATGAGCACTTTGCAGCTGGGATTGGTCAGCGGGAACGCAGGGAGAAATCACTCAACTCGGACGTTCTCGATATCCGAGTGATTGATGATCAGGGCCTTTTGTCACCCTTCTCCATAGCTGAAGTTTGGGCTGCGATCGTCGCCTCCCCCTCCGAAAGAGCGCTGGGCCGAGATGGTTTCACGGGACAATTCTACAAATCCTGTTGGCCAATCATCCAAGAGTCATGGTTGCGTTTCATAAATTCCTTCAGCTTGCAGGGCATAATTTCTCTAAGATCAACAAGGCACTCATCACCCTTCTACCTAAGAAAGACGGTGCGAGTGAGCTGGGTCATTACTGACCGATCAGCCTAATTCACTCTGTGGCGAAACTCATCTCCAAGGTCTCTCGACCAAACTGGCTGCTGCTCTGAATGACATCATCTCTCCGGCGACTGCATTTCAAAATGGTAAATGCATTCACGATAGCTATCTATACGTGCAAAGTTGTGTCAAAATGTTGCATCGTCAGAAGAAAAGTGCCTTGTTTTTCAAGTTGGACACTACCAAAGCACTCGACTCCGTCTCCTAGTAATATATGCTCGATCTCATGCAGCGGATGGGCTTTCCTTCGAAATGGAGGGATTGGATGGCATTGTTATTTTGCTCTGCTTCTTCGTCATGCCTATTGAATGGAATCTCTGGGCCCTCCTTCGAGCATGGCAAAGGGTTGAGACAAGGTGACTCCCTCTCCCCTTGCTGTTCATCATGGTGATTGACCCGCTTCACCGCCTGTTGGAGGCTGCCAGTGCTCGTGGTGTGCTTGCCCCCCAGGCCGCGGAATGAGCTTGAGGATCAACCTTTATGCTGATGATGCAGTTATATTTTCAAATCCAGTCAAGGAGGAGGTGGACAACTTGCTCATCTTAGTCATCTCCTTCGAGCAAGCAACGGGATTGAAGCTAAATCAAGAAAAATCAATGGTCATCCCAATAAGTTGCGAGAATGTGCCATTGTCGGATGTGCTGCAGGAGTTCAAGGGGTAGACGGCTGCTTTTCCAACAATGTATCTGGGTCTGCCCATCTCCCCAAGAAGACTGCGTTTAGTTCAATTCCAATTCATCATTGATCATATCCGAGCTCGCCTTGCTGGATGGAAGGGCAAATTGATGAATCGGGCAGGCTGCAGGGTGCTGGTGCATGCAGTCCTCTCTATGCTACCCACCTTCGCCCTCATTGTGCTCCGGTGCCGAAGAGGATTCTAAAAGAGATCAATAAGACACGACGCCGTTTCCTTTGGGCACAGGAGGACTCGTTGGCCGGTGGTAAATGCAAATTGGCATGGAATTCAGTCTGCTCGCCAATAGACAGGGGGGCTAGGCATCCCAAACTTGCAGCGCTTCAGCATTGTTCTTTGTCTCTGCTGGCTCTAGCTATCCTGGCAGCTGTTGCAACGGCCGTGGATGGCATTCCCTCTCGCTGCTGATCCTAGAGATCAAGAGTTGTTTGCCAAGGCCACCGAGATCACCATAGGCAACGGTCAGTCAACGAGTTTTTGGAAATGCTCCTGGCTTGGACCGGCCCCCTCTGCTCTATCTTCCAGGCCCTCTTCAACCACACCAGAAGAAAGAACAGAACGGTGGCATCAGGCCTAGTGAATGACCAATGGATTCGAGACTTACATCACGACAACACCTTCAAGATCGCCAGCAACTTTTTGCAGCTTTGGCAAAAAATTCAGAGTTCGGATCTTGTGATTTCAGCTCAAACTCTGGATCAAATCAGATGGACGGTCGGAGGCGGCAACTCCTATACTGCCCGCTCTGCATACCGCTACCAATTCAACCAAGTCTCGCCTGCAGCTGGGTGCAAATCAATCATCAGGAAAGCTTGGGCTCCTGGCAATGTAAATTTTTTGCTTGGTTGCTACACCGCAACAGACTATGGGTCAACGATCGGCTTCAGTGCAGAGGGTGGCTGAATGGATACTTCTGTTCCCTGTGCATGAGAAGCCTGGAGAAGTCCAAACACCCGTTGTGGGAATGCCCTTTCTCCGCCCTGATCTGGCAAAGAGCCGCCTCTTGGCACGGTTGCGCTACTCTCAGCCTCCCAATGGCAACGAATTAGACCTCCATTGGTCACTGTCAGAAGATGCTCAATCTGACACCTGATGTTTACAAGCGAGGAGTCAAATCAATGCTGATGATGATATCCTGGGAGATTTGGAAGGAAAGAAACAACTGTGTCTTCCAAGCCAAGTTGCCTTCAAGCGACGGTATTATTCATGCCATTCATAGCGACCGAGAACAATGGAGGCTGGCAGGAGCCGTTTGTCTAGAGGCCCTGTTTGGGGATTCAATCATGAGATAGCTGCCTAGGAGAGGTTTTTTTTTCACTTTCTCTTTATGTTTTTTCTCTGACTCCCGACACCGATCACTTGATCACAATGTTTTCCGCGTGCTATCTTCTAAATCAATGAAGCCGGTGCACCCGAGATCTTTCAAAAAAAAAGAGTTACTCCCTCCATTCACTTTTATAAGTCGTTTCAGACAACTGAAAATGGGCTGCTTTGCATGTTGTCTAAAATGTCTTCAACGTCTTAGAGCATCTCCAGCCATTCGGCCCCCCAGGACGCCGAAAAAGCATCGTCTGGGGCCGAACCGACGTTTAATTTCGGTGTGTGGGCGATTGTGTTCCCAGTCGCCTCCCCCAGGTCGCCCCCAAGTCGGCACAAACACAGCACAAACTCGGCGATTTCATTCAAATTTGTACAAAAAACAAAAAACAACTACGCCTAGCCCTACTACGCCACTGCCACGCCCGCCTTCTACATGCCGAGGAGCCTGTAGAACCAGGTGTAGTTGCCACCGCTGTCGTTGTCGTCATCGTCGCCGCCGCCCTGTGCCCCATTGGAGCCGCCGCCGTCCCTGCTGCAACCCTGACCAGGGTCGCCGACATGCGGGGGGTTGGACGGCCCGGGCGCGTCCTCATCATCGCTGTCGAGGACGACAACGCCACCCTCGTCGCGCCCGCGGCGCCGAGCTTTGATCTCCTCGTAGACCCGGTGCTGGCGCTCCACCTGCTCGCGGACGTAGTCTGCCTTCGCCCATTGGAGGGCGGTCTCGTCGGTGGCCATCTCCGCTGCTCCTTTACGGGGAGCAACCCCGGCTCGGTCTTTGGCCGGATGAGGCGGAGGGAACGAGGGGAGGGGCGGCCGCCCTTGTTGATGACGAGGGTGCCACTGCGTGTGTGGCGCCCAAGCGGCGTCTCCTATGGCTCCGGCTTGACGGGGCGGAGCGCCGGCGACCCGGAGGAAAGCAAACCGGAACCCAACAATGAGGAGGTCGCCGTCTGGATTCGCCGCGGTGTCTAGGAACTACCGCGGCGGTGAGAGTAGGACGGGGGCGCCGGGTACTCGAGGACGGCGTTGAGGGTGCGGCCGGGCACGCCCCACCATTCGCGCCACCCGTCGGCGTTGAGGCGGCCGCGGGGGATGACGCCATTTGCGGAGGCGACCTGGTCGGTGTGGCGGCGGTCGAAGTACATCCTCCACAGCGTGTGGCTATCGGCGGCGTACCTCGGCTCGTTCCGCTGCGCCTCCGACAGTGACGAACGGATGCGTGCTATCTCCGCGTGCTGATGTTTACTACGCAACCTTCTTCTTGTAGACGTTGTTGGGCCTCCAAGTGCAGAGGTTTGTAGGACAGTAGCAAATTTCCCTCAAGTGGATGACCTAAGGTTTATCAATCCGTGGGAGGCGTAGGATGAAGATAGTCTCTCTTAAGCAACCCTGCAACCAAATAACAAAGAGTCTCTTGTGTCCCCAACACACCCAATACAATGGTAAATTGTATAGGTGCACTAGTTCGGTGAAGAGATGGTGATACAAGTGCGGTATGGATGGTAGATATAGGTTTTTGTAATCTGAAAACATAAAAACAGCAAGGTAGCAAGCGATAAAAGTGAGCACAAACGATATTGCAATGCTAGGAAACAAGGCCTAGGGTTCATACTTTCACTAGTGCAAGTTCTCTCAACAATAATAACATAATTGGATCATATAACTATCCCTCAACATGCAACAAAGAGTCACTCCAAAGTCACTAATAGCGGAGAACAAACGAAGAGATTATGGTAGGGTACAAAACCACCTCAAAGTTATCCTTTCTGATCGATCTATTCAAGAGTCCATAGTAAAATAACATGAAGCTTTCTTTCCGTTCGATTTATCCTAGAGTTCGTACTAGAATAACACCTTAAGACACAAATCAACCAAACCCTAATGTCACCTAGATACTCCAATGTCACCTCAAGTATCCACGGGTATGATTATATGATATGCATCACACAATCTCAGATTCATCTATTCAACCAACACAAAGAACTTCAAAGAGTGCCCCAAAGTTTCTACCGGAGAGTCAAGACGAAAACGTGTGCCAACCCCTATGCATAAGTTCACGAGGTCACGGAACCCGCAAGTTGATCACCAAAACATACATCAAGTAGATCACGTGATATCCCATTGTCACCACAGATAAGCACATGCAAGACATACATCAAGTGTTCTCAAATCCTTAAAGACTCAATCCGATAAGATAACTTCGAAGGGAAAACTCAATCCATTACAAGAGAGTAGAGGGGGAGAAACATCATAAGATCCAACTATAATAGCAAAGCTCGTGATACATCAAGATTGTGCCAAATCAAGAACACGAGAGAGAGAGAGATCAAACACATAGCTACTGGTACATACCCTCAGCCCTAAGGGTGAACTACTCCCTCCTCGTCATGGAGAGCGCCGGGATGATGAAGATGGCCACCGGTGAGGGATCCCCCCCGGCAGGGTGCCGGAACAGGGCCCCGATTGGTTTTTGGTGGCTACAGAGGCTTGTGGCGGCGGAACTCCCGATCTAGGTTATGTTCTGGGGGTTTCTATATATATAAGAGGTTTTGGCGTCGGGAACAAGTCAGGAGGGTCTCCAGGCTGTCCACGAGGTAGGGAGGCGCGCCCATGGGGGGTGGGCGCGCCCCCACCCTCGTGGGCAGCCCGGGACTCTTCTGGCCCAACTCTTTTACTCCATGGCCTTCTTCTGGTGCAAAAATAAGTTCCGTGAAATTTCAGGTCAATTGGACTCCGTTTGATTTTCCTTTTCTGTATAACTCAAAAACAAGGAAAAAACAGAAACTGGCACTGGGCTCTAGGTTAATAGGTTAGTCCCAAAAATCATATAAAATATCATATAAATGCATATAAAACATCTAAGATGGATAATATAATAGCATGAATACTTCATAAATTATAGATACGTTGGAGACGTATCACGTGCCGTTCAGCCCCGGTGGCCACCGGGGGCATCGGGACGCCGCCGGCGCTCAGCCTCCACGAGCCCGGTACCCGCATGTCCCGGGGCGCTGAGTAGTCGGCCTCATAGAGGAGACGCGCCTCGTCCTCACGCAGATGGCGCCGGCCAAAGCCGTTCGCCGCCACGGCGTTGCCTGGGTATCGCTCGGCCATTGCTCGTCGGCGGGGGAAGAGAGCGAGAGAGGGGGCTACAGTGGCGAGAGGGGGCGATAGGCGGCGAGTTGTGGTGTTCATCGGCGGGGAGGTCGGCTTTTATAGCCAAAGATGGGCGGTGAGAAGCTGCCCGCCGGGTGCCGCGTGGCGGGAGCGGGCGGGACGCGCGTCGCGGCGCCTTCACTGCGCCGCCCGTGAGGCATCAATGGAAGGCTGATCGGCGCGGCAGCCTTGGCATTGATTCCCGCAGGAACCGAGGCGATGAGGACGACGAAGGCGACGAGTTGCTGACTCGGTGGACCCACTCCTTCTCGCGCCAAAATCGTTCCACCCGGCACCCCTGGTGCCCCCCAGCGCGTCGGGTTCAACCTGGGTCCGCCGGCGCCAAAATCGGCCCGAGCTGGCAAAAATTGGGTTTCTCGGGGCGCGGCTGGAGATGCTCTTATAAACACTACTTCATGTTGCTGCTAACGTGACACTACAATCAGACACCCTTTGACGAAACTATGTGTGATGCATTAATCGCAAATGGTGGTGTAAAAAAACGTCAAAAAAGGTGCAAAACATTTGCGATGGAGGATGCATCAAACACAATTCAGATTTTAGTTGTGTGTGCGATTTAGGGCACACGGTTAACCCGTTCGAACTGTTTGCGATGAGGCAGAACAACAGAAACGGGCAACCATATCAATGTGTGTGCGATATACGGCATACAGTTTGCTCCGATGAACTATTTGCTATTAGGGAGTGCAACAGAAACGGTTAGCCAGATCAAGGTGTCTGTGATATAGGGCATACGGTTCACTCGGACGAACTGTTTTCGATTAGCGAACACAACAGAAACAGTTCAACTTAACAAGATGTGTGTGATACGTGGCAAACAGCCGACTCGGATGAACTGTTTGCGATGAGAAATTACAACACGGACGGTTAATATAGTTAGTTCGTGTGCGATTCTGTGTGTACAAAAAACTTTAGAAAATGCAAACTAGTTGCTTGCGGTGGCTAGGAGTATCACACACGATGCGTCTGCGAGTACTCGTGTGCGATGATTAGTAAGTTACACATACGTTTCCTTATGTTAACACTTGTGTGATAAATAACACGTGGCACCGGATACGGTATTCGGGTTGTGTGTGTGCTCCACTTAGTCTCCCCGCGCTCCAGCGAATGCTTCCCGCGCTCCACATGGGTGAATTGTAAAATCCACGCCTCTTCCCTCACCGGTTTCCCGCCACCACCTAACAGCTTGCTACATATAACCCAGGCGGCAACGCACTGCCGCGACACTCTGCGCAGATCTAGTCCTCACCCATCTACCATTAGTTATTCCAATCATGCCAGGCAACGACCAAAGCTTCGATGTCGACGCCTACCTGCGTTACATCTTCGGCGAGGAGAACGAGCCGGAGCAGGTCGGGGAGCAAGAGCTTCATCGGCCGGTGCAGGCACCATGGCCCATCGGCAGCGATATCGGTGTGATAGTCCTTGGGAGCACAATCGACATATTGTAGAGGAGGTGTGATGAGCAGTTTGCCATCCACCGTGCAAAAGATCCAGAGCTGCTCAGCGGCATGATCGACGACCAACCCGAAGAGCCGCCGTCACCAGTGCTCAACGAGAGCCTAATGCCCCGCAAGGAATGGGCAGAGGACCTCTGTGATTCAGTCAAGACACAGGCAGCTTGTGGCTTCATCATTGCTCACGGCGGCCGTGTAAACCTTGATCCCAATGATGTGGTGGCCAGGCTCAAGCACATCCTTGGTGGAGTCGACGTCCCCGACGAAGTAGAACATCACCAACATGATATCTTGAGGATGCAGGTGATGGACGGAATTTGCTACCAGGCCAGAGACATGGAAATGGAGCGGTTCCGCAGAGTTGTCATGCGCGCGATTGCACGTTGTCAAGCTCTTCTGGAAGAGGCCCAACAGCCCAAGGGCCTCCCAGTGCCAGCAGCTCCGTAGGCGGAGGCGGGTCGGGACACTTGGAGTGAACGGCCGCAAGGGTGGTATGCGCTGATCATGGAGTCCGAGAAGACCATCATCGGAAGGCCGCCAACTCAGCCTTTTAGCTTATATTTTATTATAATTGTATGCATATGTAGGTCGTGAGTGTTCTGGGCCTTGCCGCATGTGGCATTTTAAATTATTATGAATATGTAAGACAATTATTAAGAATTATTAACCATTGCTATTGTAAAATTTCCTCAACGGCGAGCAGAGCGCGTGCAGGGACGCCAGAGCGGAGCGCACTGCGGCCGCCTCAATGGTGAGCAAAACGCGCGGACGGATGTGAGTAGAGCGCGCCACGGCCGCCTCAACGGCGAGCAACCACGTGGTCAACCTTCTGCCATCAATAAATTTTGACTTTGTTTCTCGTCACATTGCAAATTACAATGCAATAAGTAATTGCAAATCTGTTCACACCTATCAAACTAATATGTGTTCACACTTAGCACCGGACTATAAAAACTACCCACTCAAAAAATACTTCACAGTTCCTCTCCTCATCACCCACAAAACTGGTCTTTCCTGTCAAGTCATTCCGCCATGACCGGTAGGAGGAGTTTAGGGTGGACATATAACCAGGAAGCAAAGACCAAGGCCGCAGAAGCACTAGAGAGGTCCCGCCGCGAAGCCACAGCTGCAGCAGAGATGTCCCGGCGCGCCGTGGAGCCCTCGAACGAGCTCTCACGGGCACACGAGGGCTCTCACAAGCGCATTCGCGGCGTCGGCCATCGCGACGAGCCGGCGTTCCTGAAGTCCTTCGCCAGTGACGATGACATTCTCGCTGGTATCACTACGCAGCAGGAGCTGGTCGACGGCTTGATGAAGCTGCTCAAGATCAACGATGCCTCGGTTGACAAGGTGACCGGCCTCGTCGAGCAACTCATGGGTGACAATGCGAAGCTCCTCAAATTGGTCGCGAAGAAGGAGGACGAGGCTGCTGGCTGGAAGATGATGCATGAGCAAAGCAGTGCCTCGTAGATGACGCTAAAAGCGGTCGTCGAGGAACTGATGGGTGGCTTGAGGAAGCTCCGGATCGAGCGCGAGCAGGAGGTGGAGGAATCCATGGTTGCTTTCAAGCAAAGTCGTGAGGAATTGAAGAAGGAGCTTAAGGATTTCGTCGCCCGGCGATCCATCGACGAGTAGAGACAGTAGCGACCCAGATTGTTGTCTGCAATTTCCTTCTTCTCTTGCCCCCGTGTCTTCCGGGCTTTGCCGTATGCAGCATTTTAAACTATCCGGAATATGTAAGACAACTATTATCTGCGCCATTGTAAATTTTTCGTCGTATTATCCGTTGCCATTTTATTTGTGGTCGTATTATCCGTTGTCCTATGTGGCAATTTAAATTAGGGCGAAATACGAGTTGAAAACACGAGCAAAGCAAATGCTGCCATAGGATCACAAGCAAACACCCTCCGTCCTGGTGCTTTAATTAACCCATTAATGGAGAAGTTGTGAGCGAGGCGGGCGGTGGTTGGTGCATGGAGGTCAAAGAGCTCGCTTCCCGGTGAGCATGGGCGGCCTTGCTGCTCGCACGTGTCCCGTCGAGCTTGCGAGGTGGACAGGATGCACACGTCCCGTCGAGCCTGCGCGGCGGACCGCTCGCACGCGTCCCGCTGAGCCTGCACAACAGACTTCTCGCGCTCGTCCCGTCTAATCAAACAGCTGCACGCACGCCACCGAGTATGGTTAAATTTCGACACGGTTAATATAATACAACTGTTTGCGATATTAACGTGTCAGCTTTTTGTTTCGAAAAGCACTTCGTTGGCTACTAATGTGTGCGCCTCTTCTCAAACTGAACGATTTTTTTACCACGGCATATATGTGCCATGTCATGAAACCATGCCAAGTTTCATGTTTTTTGGGTGAGTTTTTGATTTACTGGGACTTAAAAACAGAGATTCTCAATGTTTCAGGACGACGTCAAGTTTGTAATTCATTCCCATTCCTTAAATGAGACCTAAACATGCACCCAATGACACATGTACGATTTCCCACCCATTCTGCTTCACTGGAGCATGTGCTTGTAGTTCAAATTTGAATTATGGACTATATTATATGCGTAGAAAACTTAGTAATTAGTAATATATATACAATGGCCAAACGAACCCTGAACAGTTTCAAATTTCAGCCAGACACTCCTGTTATTCTATGTTGCCTGTAGAAAACAAAGTTCAAGGCGAGAAGAGGCGGTGATTATCGTTTCGCCCACAAGAGGGGCATGTTTCCCTACCAGAACCACGAGGGTTGCGACAGGCTCCGGTTTGTAAGAGGCTTCCCCAAATTGGACAATTATATGTACCATGTAGTGACACCATGCCAAGTTTCATGATTTCCTGGCGAGTTTTAGATTTACAGAGATTTAAAAACCGAGATTCGCAATGTTTGTGGCCAAGCCAGGACGGCAAGACGGTTGAATTTGTTCCATGGGACCTAAACATGCACCCCAAGGAAACATGTACGTTTTTTCTAGGCATTTTGGTGCGCTGGAGCATGTATTTGTAGTTCGGATTTGAATTATGGACATTAAATGCCTATAAAACTCAATTAATGAATAAAAAAGGTCAAACGAACCCTGAATAATTTAAAAGTTCAGTTCGAATCTCCCGTTGTTCCGTGTCGCGTGTAGAAGAAAATACGAGGCTAGAAGAGGGAGTGATTATCGTTTGGCCCACAAGGGGACACATTTCCCTACGAAACCACGAGGGTTCTTGCGACAGGCTCCGGTTTGTAAGAGGTTTGTAATAAAGCTTGGCCCAAATTGGCAATGTTTTTATCACGACATATATGTGCCATGACGTGACACCATGCCACCTTTGATGACTTTCTGGTGAGTTTTGGATTTATGGGGACTTAAAAACCAAGATTCAAAATGTTTGAGGACGAGCCAGGACACCGGTACGGTTGTAATTCGTTCCCATTCCTGGCATGGGACCTAAACATGCACGCAAGGACACATGTATAATTTTCTAGCCATTTTGGTGAACTGGAGCATGTATTTGTAGTTCAGATTTGAATTATGGACATTAAATGCCTAGGAAACTCAATTAGTGCATAAAAAGGCCAAACAAACCCTGAATAAGTTTAAATTTCAGCACGGATATCATGTCGTTCCATGTTGCCCGTGGAAGAAAATACAAGGCGAAAAGAGGCAATGATTACATTTCACCCACAAGGGGAACACGTTTCCCAATCGGAACCACGGGGCTTCTTTGAGAGAAGCTCTGGTTTTTGTAAGAGGTTTGTAATAAAGCTTGGCCCAAATTGGACAATGTTTTTACCACGACATATATGTGCCATGACATGACACCATGCCACCTTTGATGACTTTCTGGTGAGTTTAGGATTTACGGGGATTTAAAAACCGAGATTCCAAATGTTTGAGGACGAGCTAGGACGTGGGTACGGTTGTAATTCATTCCCATTAGCATGGGACCTAAACATGCACCCAAGGACACTTGTATAAATTTTCTAGCCATTTTGGTGAACTGGAGCATGTATTTGAAGTTCAGATTTGAATTATGGACATTAAATGCCTAGGAAACTCAATTAGTGTATAAAAAGGCCAAACGAACCCTGAATAAGTTGAAATTTCAGCACGGATATCCTGTTGTTCCATGTTGCATGTAGAAGAAAATACAAGGCGAAAAGAGACAGTGATTACGTTTCGCCCACAAGGGGGACACGTTTCCCTATCGGAACCACGAGGCTTCTTTGAGAGAAGCTCCGGTTTGTAAGAGGCTTGTAATAAAACTTGGGCCACAATGGACGAAAAAATTCCTCGACATATAAGTGCCATGTTGTGACACCATGCCAGGTTTCATGATTTTTGGCTTAGTTTTGGATTTATGGGGATTTAAAAACCGAGATTCTTCTCACGAAATGTTTTCAAATAGCACATGGTTCACTCACGAAAACCGATATTCAACGAAAACTTCGTGGAAACCATATTTTAAAGTTTCATAAAAATCTGAAAAATGTGGGATGTTAAGAAGGTGATGTTTTATTGCGACACAAAATTTCAAGTTGAAAAACATTACGAGATGTGAGCTATGAAAAAGACAAATTCAGCCCTGAATAGTGACATTACTATTCGGCACTATTCAACGCTGATTTTGTCTTTTTCATAGCTCACATCTCGTAATGTGTTTCAACTTGAAATTTTGTGTGGTAATAAAACATCATCCTCTTAACATCCCACATTTTTTTTCAAATTTTTTTGAAACTTTAAAACATCTTTTTCTCGTGGTTTTCACCGGTTTCCATCGAATGTTGGTTTCCGTATGATATTATCCCCCCCACTGCGCGCGTGATCTGAGTCATGCGTTCTGATTGGCCCAAACCCAAACCCCGCGGATCGTATGTGTGCACCATTGGATGCTCCCAGATCGAACGGCAACCCTAAGCCCTTTCGATAGCACATGCAGTACATGGGTAAGCACTGTGCGTATGCATCGTGCTAGCTCACTCTTCCTTCTCTACTAGGTTTTCAAAACAGGCTACCATTCCTCACCACTCCTCTCATCGTTTTCCCGCCTCTTCTCCCATCGTTTTCCTACTACCAGTGTCAGTGCTCATTGAAGGCTAGCGGCAACACACCGGCCATGTAAAATATCCCACACAGTTTCTAAAAGCACAGATGTGTGTGATAGGAGGGAGTAGGTCCCATAGGGTGACCAGCGTGAAACGCCTTAATGGCAAGGAGGCAATTCTTATCAGCAAGGGCCGGCTTCCCATCCGCTAGCCTAGTCGAATAGAACGCAGAAGTTAAGCGTGCTCGGGCTGGAGTAGTCCAAGGATGGGTGACTCGGTGGGAAGTTGCATATCTCAAGCTTCATTTAAATGCCATGACACGGTCATTATAAAGATATATTATATGTCTATAGTGACCTATCATGGAAATTATATAAACCTTGGGATCCTTGTTTTGTTAATTTGTAGACTATGTTTTTATGTGTTATTTTTGCTCTAAAAAATTAAAGAATGATTGACTGGACTTGTCATGGCGATTATATAAAACTACTATGTTTTTATGGGTTATTTTTTCCTCTAAAAAATTAAAGAATGATTGACTTGACCTGTCATGGCAATTATATAAACCTTTTTCAGGTTGCATGCAGGGTATATGGGGCAGGGTGTTTTTCTCGAGCATGTCTCCCTTGTGCGGCTTATAGATGCGGCACATATCTTTGCACTCCCTGAGGTATATATACTATCCTTTACCGACAATTAGGGGGCCCCACACAATCTATCCCTTTGACCCAACAACGAGAAGGGTTTGACCATGACGGTTTCCTATTGATACTAGTAAGGTACACGTGCATTGCACGCATGAGATTTGGTAACCAAATTATGAATAAATACCACAATATAGCATGCAAGCTTTGAGTCATATATGCATGATGTAGATGTTCGTTTAATTCTTATAGTTCATCTCATCCAAAATCAATTAGTTTTATATAAAAAATCTATTTTAAGATTCATGGAATTGTGCATTGTAAAGGTAAAAACAAAAAGTGACAATTCATTTAGAAAAAAAGTTTGGGCAATTAAGATATGGAAGATTCTAGAGAACAAAGGAGAAGTGCTTGTGTTTTGAGGTTTGTGCATTATGCTTAAGTTCAACCATGGAGTCTTCTAGATTGTACATGTGGCAGAATCAGGTGGAATGTAGATAATATCCAACGGCCAGTAGTGCTCGGATTTGCCATCTCTGTACCGTCGGATTGGCTTCATCCAACGACCAACTTTCAAAGTTATTCGCACACTATATAGGTGTATAGATGTATAGATGTGTCCCATGCTAGACAAAATAAAGTGTGAGCGCATACGTGGGATGACCCCCCCCCCCCCCCGCCGTCGCCTCGAAGTTGGGAAACTGACATTGTACATATTGAACCAGGCTTGGAGTCGGGTACGGTGTTCGGTTTGTAATGTAGTTGGTGGCCCATCGAAGTTGTGCATTTGGGATTTAAACACATCACACACCACCGTACCCATACATATTTTCGGGCCGCATGCAGTGTATACGGGGTCTTCTGATCGACCATGTCTCCCTTGTGTGGTTTTCTGTGATGACACGCATATCTGTGGGCTCCCCAAGTGTATATATATCATCCCTTTGACCGATAATGAGGGGTATGTGTTGGCCATGAATGGATTCCTCCTAGTTTGTGTTAGGGTCGGTCACCGTCACATGTTGCTCAACCAGAGCTCGAGCTCACGCGTTGTCAGGATTCCCTCCCACATGCTCGGATTGCTGGGTTCGACCTACATTAAACCCTGCGTATCTCGTCCTTAACTAAATTGTATCGAGAGGTAGGCACCACATCTAAATTGTACATTATTCTATATTGAAAACACACATCACCCCTTCCCAACGTACATCATTTTGGGCCGCATGCAAGAGGTGCTGGTTTTGTGGTCCCTCTCGTGCTATTTTTATGATGGTTCAATCTATTGGCCCAAGCGGTTTATCGACAACAACAACTGTCGTTTGACCAAACGATAGATTCATTGGTCCATCTTATGGTAGGTCATGGCGACATGCATGTATGACCAAAGTATCGATCATTACGTGCATCTGCCCCGCTGACACGAAGTGGGAGGTGGTGGGCCAAGCATCCTAGCTAGGTACGACATTATGTCATTATATATATATCCAAGGGTGCTTTCGAGTTTGCGAGGCAGGTGCTACCAAAGTTATGCATTGTGTATTTAAAGTTTTAAACATCCCCAATATTCCTACATATATTTGGCCACTTCCAGGTGGTTCTTGACTTCTGGCCCCTCTCATCGATCTTTGACGACGCGCCCAACCGTGGGCCCACACGGTCAAAGTTGTGCATTGGAATTTTGAACATCACAGACCACCATTTTCACTTATATATATTTGGGCCATATGCTGGTGTGGCTGTCTTCTGACCCTCTCTAACGTTATTTTTTGCTGCAAAGACTCTGATGACGCTCAACGGACACGAATATAATATCATAACCGTGTGCGATACAAGCGCGTTGTGAATCACCACGCATGCGCAAGCGCGAGCAAATTAAGGTGGAGGTACTGGCTCAACCATGTGCGATGCAAGTGCGCTAAAATCACCATGACCGCGCAAGCGCGAGCAAATTAAGGTGGAGGTACTGGCTCAACCGTGTGCGATGCAAGTGCGCTGAAATTACCACGACCGCGCAAGCGCGAGCAAAGGGGTGGAGGTACTGGCTCAACCGCGTGCGATGCAAGTGCGCTGAAATCACCACGACTGTGCAAGCGCGAGCAAAGGGGTGAAGGTACTGACTCAACCGTGTGCGATGCAAGTGCGCTAAAATCACCACGACCGCGCAAGCGTGAGCAAAGGGTGGAGGTACTGGCTTAACCGTGTGCGATGCAAGTGCGCTGTAAAACCACCACCTGTGCAAGCTAAAGGCGGGTAAGTTTATTTGGAAATTAGGACGAACCGTGTGCGATAGACCAGCTAGCTAGAAATATAAAAACAAACTACCCGCCTTGAGCGTTGCAAAAATCGGCGGTTCCACGCCACTTTTCCTTATTATCATACACGCATATTTTTATTGGACCGTGCGCGATCTTGGGCACTCCCGCCCCGCATCAATTCCTTTACCCAAATTTTAGTAGCTGCCGTACTTCAACCATTGCCCACACTCCTCCAGCACCGACCTTATAGTAAAATTGCAGTAGCCGAGGCATTTGAACCGTCACCCTCCCTCGTCCACCACCATCTCCACCCACCATTACTAAAATTTTCAGTAGCCGCGGCGTATCCTCAAACACCAACCCCCTCCACAGTCCCCCCCCTCGAACCCTAGCTCGCGTCCGCTGCCGGCGCCCGCCAACCCCTGCCGGTCTGCCGTTCCTCCTAGCTTAGATAATAAAGTTCAGGTTACCCAGCGATTCCCATACCATTGCCCCACTTCCCTGAGTTTTTAGATGAGGCCTGCGGTGTCCCTCCCCGCCAGATCCACATCCCCTGCTCCAGAATGTCACAGCCTAAGCTCGACCACGTATCCCGGGGAGCCCGACGAGCGCTCGGCCAAGAAGAGGTTTATCATGGCCTCTCTGGCGGACGTTGGCGAGGTGGCCGCCGTTTGCCCTGACCTGTAGATCCCGGAGCAACACGTTGCCGCGGAAGTCGGCGAAGACATTTACTATGTTGCCATGTCGAAGGCTTCATGTCAGTGGGCTAGCGTATTATTGTGTCTCGGGAAAGCTGGCGATGACATCAAGCTCGTCCACGGCGACAGCTTCATGTGGGCCATGTCACAGGTTAAGTGGTCCATCCCCAACTCCTCTGGTTCAACCGCCGTCAATCTCTTCGAGAGCCCTGCCGCTGATCTCCTCCGCCAAGCGGTCAAGGATTTGCGAGCTTTATACGCCATCAAGCCCATTTTGTCATTTCTGAAGGACACGTTCTACGGTGGTGGCTTGGGATTCTCAATTGTCAAGTCAGATCTCATCGACCACGACCACGACCATGACCACGAGGAGGGCACCTACGAAGGTTCTTCCAAGGTGAAACAGCCCATCTGTTACAACAGAGAGCGCACCATGGGTCTGTGCTCTTCCAACTGGAAGGATCCCGTCCATGAAATGTGAGGCAACATTCTATCAGCAAATCTTACCTTTTCTAGCTTGTCAACCCGTACCCTTTGTTGTAGTAGCATTTTCCGTGCGGTGCTTTAACTGTGCCGTGTTTAATTGTTTCAGTTATGCAAAAATGTATTGTTCAATAGGGCTATGTGATGTTTAAGTATGAATTGTCCACTTCAGTTTCACGAATGGCTATATTTGGTTGTTTATAGTGAGTAGATGCCTTGTTTATCTGTATTTGGTTGTTAGGTTGGTTGGAGTGAGCATTTTTTTAGTTATCGAGCAGATGCCTTGTTTATATGTATTTGGTTCTTAGTTTGGTTGTAGCGAGCATTTGTCCAGTTATCAAGCAGATGCCCTGTTTATCTGTATTTGGTTGTTAGGTTGGTTGCAGTGAGCATTTGTCCAGTTTTCAAGCATATGCCCTGTTTATCTGTATTTGCTTGTTAGGTTGGTTGCAGTGAGACTCTGTCCAGTTTTCAATGGCTATATTTGATTGTTATACTGGTTATTTATGCCTTGTTTATTTCAGTCATTCACAATGTGTTGTTCATTATGTGCAAGTCGGAACTGTGCCGCTCGACTACATCAATACCAGTTTGAACGGCTATATTTGGTTCCAATTATTCCTGGTGTAGTTAACACATGCCCTTTATTTCAGTTTTACACATTTATCAAGTGTGATGTTTAAGTATTACCTACGTTCTATTCATTTTCAACAATACCAGTTTGAATTGCAATATTTGATGGCTGTTAAGCCTGCTGTCGGTAGCATTGCCTTCCATTTTATATCTGCTTTAACAGCATGCTGAAACCAACACATTCAAGCTATCATTTGGAGATGATGTTGTTTACCTTTGCTATATTTGTTTGATGTTAAGGTTGTTGTACCTATCATGCCTTTCCACTACTTATGCAGGACAACAACGGGAGTGGCCACCATTTTCCGCCGAGGTTAGCTTCATCCCTCGGCTTGTACTCCCCCAGTCATTCCATAATGTGCATATAGATCCAGGCCTGGACACTTGTTAGCTTCTAATATTGACTTGTTGCTTGTAGGTACATATGCCCTTGGCAAGGATCCACGCATCGACCCTTTTTGCGTATGGGGCAATGAGATATTCATGAACAAGCATCAAGTGAGGAAACTGATAAGAATTATTAGCAAAAAGATATGAATGGTGGCAAACAAATTATTTGTTTATGCTCTATCCAACACGACAGTGAGCTGTAGGATGGTAACTACAAACTCTGCACCCTTCTCTTTTTACTGCCCATAATGAGTTGTTAGGCAACAATGTCTGAATCTTTTTCGTTCCCAGTGGTTCCCGAAGCAGTTCACTCAAGATTATCTCGCAAAGTACGTGATTGGTGGACAAGCAATGAAGGTTAAAGTATTTCATCTAGACTACAATGAGCATCGAGAAGTCGTAATGAAGACAGTGAAGGATGGACGGGCAGCCATCACAAGGGGTCGGCCTAGATTCGTGCGTGCATTATGCATGAAGGAGGGCACAATATGGGCATTCCACTTCACCTTCTCCAGCAACCAGAATGTCTTTCGCCTCTCTCTTTACAGTCTTTAGTACAACGGTGATTCATCATTCTTTACTTGGTGCTTCTGTAGTTCTTCAGTATATGTACCTGTGCATCGAATTATGTATTTGTGGTTGAACCTATATTTATAATAAACATGCTTGGATATGAAATAAGTGATTGCCTACTTTCAAATTCAAAACATGTGATTTTAAATTAGGGATTAATTAGGGATTACACTGCACATGGTTTGTGAAAGCGAAATGTCTGCGATAGACTTGGAGATCAGAAACGTTTCTAGGATCCACTATGTGTGCGATCAATCTCCACTGCACACACGACATCCTCTTGAAAACTATTTGCGTTAGGCCACCTTGCGCAAACGTTTACCACATAAAAACTATGTGTGATGGACAGCCTTTGCCACACAGTTTCTTCTACGCATCGTGTGTGATGCATTCAATAACGCAAATGATAAAATTGTTAATATCGTGTGCAATGGCAACGCTATCACAAACGATTTAACAGGAAAAATTGTGTGTGATGTACCTGTGAACGGAAACGTTTTCCTTGGAGCGACTGTGTGGAATGTACATACGAACGGAAACGTTTAGCGGGGACTGACTGTGTGGCATGTACTTGCGACCGGAAACAATTCGCCTGTATAATTGTATTTTTTAACTCTACTGTACGTATTTTCATATTTGAGCGCTCGCCGGTCGCACACGACCTCGTTTTGCCGAGCGTGTGTGCCAGGAGGCATATCTCCGACGGTTTCTGGGTCGTGTGGGAAGGACCCCCTATCGTCGTCACTCACTAGGCGACGGTTCCAAATGCTCTCGCGGAAAGGGGTTAAAAACCGTTTGTATAGCACCGACGCGTACTAGTAAAAAGTGAACAGAGGAAGTAACAAAGAACTTTCCTCCTCCACAAGAAAAGCTTTTCTCCTCCCGTCGGTGCCGCCGCCGGTCCGTCCCATCTCCGATGGCCTCTAGGCCATGGAGGCACGGAGGATCTCAGCCCCCCGCCGGCGGGAGGGACCCCGTTCTCGTTTTTGTTAGAGTCAGCGTCTTGGTTGGGGTTGTGTGGCGGCGGCGATGTCCCTTAGTAGGAATAATGTATCCCACATTCTAACCCCGTCTCGATGGTGCGTCTCGCATCATCGGAGGGCGTGTGGAGTTTTGTCTCCGTCGGATCTTGCGAGATTCGGTCGGTGCTAGTCTTCGGTGGATCTACTTGGATTTGGTTTTCGTTCGTCTTTGTTTAGGTGCTTACAGGTTTGATCCTTCTGATCTACGACTTTCTTCAACGGTGATGGTTGCTACTCTGGTGCGATGGTCCTATTTTTTTAGAAAAGGAGGATGTACCCCCGGCCTCTGCATCTCGTTGATGCATGCAGCCATATTATTAATTATTCATAAAGACCATACAAGGTGATACATCAATAAGCCTGAAGCCACCATCTTGGCAACATCGTTGCTACTCCTATCTCCTTGATGAAGGCGTGCCGAATGTCCGGGCCTAATACCAAACAAACATCGCACCAAAGCCTAACATCTAAAGCCGGGTGTCCCATCCAAGCCACTACCTGGATTGGGTCCCACACCGGTCTGGCACACTCCCAGTGAGCACCGCACGCTGCAAGGGCCATCACCTCCATCATCCCTCGGTCCATCCTCAGAGCAGAACTGAAGCACCGACCTTGCCAGACCTCTCTGCCATCAACGCCACCATGACGCCAGACAGCTTCTCCTTTTGCGCGAGTCCATCTCCGCGCATCAGACGCCGAGTCTCCACAACGCCACGCCGCCGAGATTCGCCACCATCGATGTGTAAGATGAAGCTCCGCTCCACCAAAGACGTCGTCCTCTGGTCCCTCGAGCCCGTGTGCACCTCCAAGAATGACGCCCCAAGGGGGAAACGACACCAAAGAGCCGCCGTCATCCGATCTACTGATCTAGGGTTTCCCCCGAAGGTAGCAGAGAGTGGCCTTGAACTTCTCCTTGGCGATGCCTTCAGGAAGGGAACGACGCAGACAACGTCGCCATCGTCGGCCATTGGCAATAGCCAATAGCAGGTTTTCACCCAGATCTGATCGAAGACCTCCATCTCTCGTGCACGGGCCGCCGCCGCCGCCGGCTGCATAACGAACGCCGTTGCCGCCGACCAAGCTGCCTAGACTAGCCTCTCGCCGCAACCCCAGCCGCCAACACCAACGATGGACGAGGCCTGCCCAGGCCCATCGGCCCTACAGGCCCGCAGATGCCAGATCTGGATCCTGCAGGGGCCAGGCTCGCCGGACGTCGCCTCGGAGCCCCATGGCCGGCCGGTAGCCACCGTAGGGCGGAGGGATGTTGACGAGCCGCCGCCTCGCTGCCGAAGGTGCCGCTGCGCCGGGGAAGATCACCACGGGCCAAAGCCCAGATCACACCCTCTCCAAGGGCGAAACGGCCCCGCCGCCGCCTTCCTTGGTTGCGGCTCGGACTTGGCCGGTGCCAGCCGGGTCGAAGTTGTTTGTGGCCCGGCGGCGCGCTCGCGTACGCCCTCGAGTCGCCCGCGCGGGGCGACGCGAGGGTACCGTTTCCAACCGACCGATACGTCAACATCCCGACGACGACTTCCCGTCCTATGGGGCCTTAGCACGACGACTTCCCGACTGTCTACTACAAGAAGGTTTGCCTGGCTCCAGTGAGGGAGGGGCGATGACGGTGGCACGCCTTTGGCTCGCTCCAGTACTTGTAGTTGTCGCTAGGTGGTCCACGCACATGGTTGTAATTTTTATTACCTCTGTTGTTTTTTGTACTGCCATGATTGAAGATGAATAGATTTGAAATTTCTCGAAAAATAAACAAAGAACACCCTTTGTCAAAAAATAAAACCAAACTGCTCAAATATTTATCTTCATTAATGCTTGAAGCAACTTACACACGAAATACGAGCTTAAAACAGGGATTAAACACTCATATATACCTCAAACAGTTTTTTGTACGTACTAAAGATCCTCCCTCGATTCTTCTCACGAAGTCGATCAGGAAGCAAATAACACCGGTATATACTCACCATAATAGAGGCATGTACTCACCGTGATAGTAGATTTATTTTTCTGTCTCATAAGGGTAGATTAATTTATTTCTGATGTTTCTCGTGCTGGTTTAATTAGGCGTACTCGGCGGGGTGCGCCACCAGGTATGCCTCGACCATCTTGAGCAGGTCGAGGTACCCCGCGGCGAGCGTCGCCCGGTCCTCCGCCGACAGCGCCCCGCCGCCGTCGAGCCTCTCGTACTCCACCCTGAGCTTCGCCACGCAAGCACCCTCCCCGGCCGCCTCGAGCTTCACCTCGGCCACCTGCGACTTGAGCTGGCCGCTCACCTTGCTGCCCTCCAGCACCTCCGTCTTGAGCACCCGGGCCGCGTTGTCGCGCGCCACCAGGCGGCTCCTCATCACGCCCGAGCCTGCGAGCTCCGCTGCCGCCGGGCTGAGCGTCATGGTGGAGACGCTGCCGGGTCCGCCGTCGCCCTCGACGTCCACGGCGTCGATGAAGCCCGCGCAGGCCTGGGGCAGGGCGGCCGTGTCCTCGCCGGAGAAGACCACCTTCCACATCCGCTCTGTGGACACCGCCAGGGTGCACTCGTCGGTGATGACACAGCCGGCGACCATCTTGTTATTGTCCGTGTCGGTCACTGGCTCGCTGCACACTAGCGCTGCTGGCAAATTGTTTCAAACTATTGAAGAGTAAACACTGGTGATGAGTGAGACCAAGCAAGGGGCTGATTTATATAGAGTAGGTGCAAAAGAAAAATTCACAGCAAGCAAAGGGATTCATAAAATAGCAATTGATCAACTTGGACCGGAGATCACATGTTTGGACTCTTGGAGCGCATTAAGGCTGCTATATCTTCTCGCAGCTGTTCAATCTTCTTCCCATGTGCTCCTGTGCTGCTGACTATTCTCCAGCATCCTACGACTGTGGCTGGGCTGGGCCAGTATATTAGGCTGAACATTGCATAGCTTACCAGACCAACCGGCGCACCTAGGAGCAACAAACTAAGAGCATCTCCACTCGTTTTCGGCCCACAGGGGCTTGAAATAGCGCCGTCTGGGGGTGCGCCCCAGACGCTGTTTTTTTAAAAACCAAACTCGGCTGAGATTCGACCAAACTCCACACAAATTCGGCCAAACTAGGCAATTTCATTGATATTTATAAAAAAACTGAAAACATAATTTAAAAATAACTAAAACGACAACTAAATACTATTATTGCGCCGCCGCCGCCGTCCGCCTTCTACAAGCCGAGCAGCCTGTACATCTTGTCGCCGCCGTCGCCTTCGCCGTCGTCGTCGCCGCCGTCCTGCGTGCCGCCACCGTCCCCGCTACACCCCTGACCAGCGCCGCCCATGCGTGGGGGGTTGGACAGCCCGGGCGCCTCCTCGTCGCTGTCGTCGAGGATGACGACGCCGAGCGGCGATCTCCTCGATGGCGCGGCGCTGTCGCGCCATCTCCTCGTGGACGTAGTCCTCCCGCGCCCATCTGAGGGCGGTCTCGTCGGCGGCGGCCATGGCCTCATGCTCCTTCTTCATGGGGAGCAGCCCCGGCTCGGTCTCCTGTGGCTCCGGCTTGACGGGGCGGAGCGCCAGCGATCCAGAGAAAAGGGAGCCCGACGACGAGGAGGTCGTCGTCTCCATTTGCCGCGGCGTCCAGGAGCTGCCACGGCCGCGAGAGAAGGAGGGGGCGCCGGGCACTCCAAGTGCGGCGTGTTGCTGACCTCGATGTACTCGAGGACGGCGTCAAGGGTGCGGTCGGGGACGCGCCACCATTGGCGCCGCCCCTTGGAGTTGAGGCGGCCGCGGGGCTCGACGTCGTTGGAGGAGGCGAGCTGCTCCTCGTGGCGGCGGTCAAAGTACGTCGTCCACAGCGTGTTGCTGTCGGGGGCGTACCTCGGTTGGTTCTTTGCCTCCTCCGGCAGCGACGACCAGATGTGCGCGATCTCGGCGCGCCGCTCAGCTCCGGTGGGCGCTGGAGGCATCTGGATGCCGCCGGCGCTGAGCCTCCAGGAGCATAGCACCCACATGTTCGTCGGCGCCGGCTAGTCGGCCTCGTAGATGAGGCGTGCCTCGTCCTCGCGCAGGTGGCGGCGACCGAAGCCGTTGGTCGCCACACCATCGCCTGGGTAGAGCTCAGCCATGGTCGTCGGCGTGCAAGAGAGGAGAGACGCGCATCGGCGGTGAGATGTTGAGAGGGGCGTCGGCGGTGAGAAAGGGTTCTATGGCGAGGGAGTGTGGGCTCACCGGCGAGGAGGGCGGCTTTATAGCCGTGTGTGGGCGGCGAGAGGGCGGCCACCGTGTGTATGCGTGGCGGGAGCGGGCGGGACGCGTCGCCACACCTTCACTGCGCCGCCCGTGAGGCATCAATGGAAGGCTGACCGGCGCAGCAGCACGACAGCCTTCGCATTGATTCCCGCGGGAACCGAGGCGATGAGGACGATGAAGGCGCGGAGTCGCTGACTCGGCAGACCCACTTGTTTTCGCGCCAACAACTGTTTCCCCCGGCGCCCCTAGCGCGTCGGGTTCGGCCTGGGTCCGCCGGCGCCAAATTCGGCCCTAACCGGCGAAAAGTGGGTTTCTGGGGGCGCGACTGGACCGATTTTTCAGTGCCGGCGATAAAAAGGGACCTTGGGGGGGGGGCGTTGTTGGGGGCGCAGTTGAAGATGCTCTAAATGTTACCTTTTGCGGATCTTCTGTAAGGATCACTTCCTGTGGAGCACGCCAAATGGTGCGCCACGTGTCGTGTGCTGGAAACTTCTTCTGGATTTCATTTTTTTTCTATATGTGTTTTTAGATTTTAGATGGTTTATTTTTTTACTTTCCAATTTCTGCTTGGTTTGCCCTAGGTTTTGAAGGGATTTTTTTATTTTTGTTGATTTTTCAAACGCAGTGTTTCTTCATAAAGAGGCACATCCTATGCTTGTGCTTCTCGAAAAAAAGAAAAGCATTGTGTGTGCTTCCCGAAGAAGCACATTGCTTCTCGTGGAGTCACATTTTTGGTTCCGTGAGAAGCACATCATGTGTTTCCCATGAGAAGCACAACCCATGTTTCCACAGGAAGCACAAGCACATATTTGCTTCTCCTGGAAGCACATATTTGCTTCTGTCATAAGTACAACATGTGCATCTACCAGAAGCACATCTCAAAAATGAAAAGGCACGGTTATGCTTCCACCGGCTGCACGCCTGTAGCCTGCCAATACACATGAGCCCAATGTTGCATATGTAGGCGCGGTCGTGCATGATATGTATATAGTTTCCCCCAGCCGATTGCAAGCCATCGACGTTGCCTCTCAGATGAGTAGTTGAGACCCCCAGCCGTTGCAAGCCCTTCTCAATACAGGAGCCCGATGGTGAGTTTGGCGCATGCTATATGTTGGGAGACTAGTAGATGATACGTCTCCATCGTATCTACTTTTCCTAATGCTTTTGCTCTTGTTTTGGACTCTAATTTGCATGATTTAAATGAAACTAACCTAGACTGGCGCTGTTTTCAGCAGAACTACCATGGTGTTGTTTTTGTGCAGAAATAAAAGTTTTCAGAATGGAACGAAACTTTTTAGAGAATTATTTCAGAATATATAAAAAATACTGGAGCCAAGAACCACCGGAGGGGGCCCCTGGGTGAGCACAACCCACTAGGGTGCGCCCCCCCTCCAGGCACGCCCAGGTGGGTTGTGCCTACCTGGTGGCCCCGCAAACCCTGACACCAATGCTATAAAATCCTATTTTTGGAGGAAAAAATCAGGGAGAAAGTTTCATCACGTTTCACGATACGGATCCGCCGCCACCTCCTATTCTTCATCGGGAGGCCAGATCTGGAGTCCGTTCAGGGCTCCGGGGAGGGGGATCTTCGGTCTTCGTCATCACCAACCCTTCTCCATCGTCAATTCCATGATGCTCCCCATCGGGAGTGAGTAATTCCTTCGTAGGCTCGCTGGTTGGTGAGGAGTTGGATGAGATTCATCATGTAATCGAGTTAGTTTTGTTAGGGCTTGATCCCTAGTATCCATTATGTTCTGAGATTGATGTTGTTATGACTTTGCCATGCTTAATGCTTGTCACTTTGGGTCCGGGTGCCATGATTTCAGATCTGAACCGTTTATGTTTTCACCATTATATCTATGTTCTAGATCCGATCTTGCAAGTCATATTCACCTATTACGTGTTATGATCTGTAAACCCCAGGGTGACAATAGTCGGGATACTTTCCGGTGATGACCGTAGTTTGAGGAGTTCATGTATTCACTAAGTGTTAATGCTTTCTTCCGGTTCTCTATTAAAAGGAGGCCTTAATATCCCTTAGTTTCCTTATGGACCCCGCTTCCACGGGAGGGTAGGACAAAAGATGTCATGCAAGTTCTTTCCATAAGCACGTATGACTATTTACAGAATGCATGCCTACATTATATTTATGAACTGGAGCTAGTTTTGTATCGCCCTAGGTTATGACTATTATGTGATGAATATCATCCAATGAATTCACCAATCCAATGCATATAGTTGTCATACATATTTGAAAGGTAGCAGGTGTATTACATAAACCAAAGAGCATACGTCTATAAGCATAAATTCCAAAAGGGCAAGTAAAAATGGTTTTCTCTTGATCAGGTTGTGAAACAAGTATTTGAGAGAAACCAAAATATCCATCAAGAAAACAAAAGTGTGTGTGCTTAGATAATCTTTCTAGCATTTGACCAATGAAAGGCAGAGGGTAATGATCTTTTCTAGTAGCTTTGTTTAATTTCCTAAAATCAATTACCATTCGATAGCCAGTCACTATTCTTTGTGGAATAAGTTCATTTTTATCATTAGGAAGAACAGTAATACCTCCTTTCTTAGGACACAATGAACAGGACTTACCCATCTACAATCAACTATGGGATAGATTATACCTGCTTCCAGAAGCTTTAGTATTTCAATTCTTACCACTTCTTTCATCTTAGGGTTCAAATGTCATTGATGATCAACAACGTGTTTAGCATCAGGTTCCATGTTAATCTTGTGCTGACAGAGAGTGGGACTAATGCCCTTAAGATCATCAAGAGTATATCCAATAGCAGCACGGTGCTTCCTTAGAATTTTTAATAATCTCTCTTCTTCATGTTCTAAAAGGTTAGCACTAATAATAATAGGATATATCTTTTTCTCATCAAGATAAGCATACTTCAGAGTGTTAGGCAATTGTTTTCATTCAAACACAGGATCACCTTTAGGTGAAGGAGGACCTCCTAGAGTTTCAATAGGCAAATTGTGTTTAAGGATAGGTTGTTGTTAAAAGAATATATTATCTATTTCATTTCTTTCATGCAAGTGCATATCATTTTCATGGTCTAGCAAATATTGTTCTAATAGATCCATAGGAGGTACAATAATAGAAGCAAGACCAATTATTTCATTTTTACTAGGTGATTCTTTATCATGAGGTTGTCTACGAAACTCGGAGAAATTAAACTCATGAGACACATCACCAAAACTAACACTGACAGTTTCTTTCTCACAATCTATCTTAGCATTGACAGTGTTCAAGAAAAGTCTACCACAAATTATGGGACAAAAGTCATCTTGTGGGGAACCAAGAACTAGAAAAAATCAGTAGGATATTTTAGTTTCCCACACAAGACTTCAACATATCTAACAATCCCAAGTGGTGTGATGGTGTCTCTATTTGCAAGTTTAATAGTAACATCTATGTCTTCTATTTCAGCAGGTGCTATGTCATTCATAATTTCTTGGTATAAGGTAAAAGGAATAGCACTCACACTAGCACCTAAGTCACATAGGCCATGATAACTATGATCTCCTATTTTAACTGAGACAACAGGCATGCCAACAACATGTCTATGCTTATCTTTTTCATCGGGTTTAGTTATTCTAGCTGCTTTAATTTGTTCAAATGGTTTAGGTGCTTTAATATTACTTTTGCGAACCACTGTTGATACCTTAGCATGGTCCTTTATCCTAACAAGGAAAGGTGGTTTTTAATATAAGCAGTAGGAACTACTGGATCAACATTGTAAATGATAGTTTCATCTTCAGTTATAACCGGTTCTTTAATTTCTAATTTAATAGGGGCTGATATTTAAACCACTTCTCCTAGGGAGATCAACATGAGTAGCAAATGATTCACAAAAAGAGGCTACTATCTCAGAGTCATGTCCATATTTAGTGCTAAACTTGTGAAAAGCATCGGTATTCATAAAAGATTTAACACAATCAAACTCAAGCTTAATACCTGACTCTTTACCTTCATCGAGTTCCCAATCTTCAGAGTTGCTTTTAATTCTTTCTAAAATATCCCACCTGAATTCAATAGTCTTCTTCATAAAAGAACTAGCACAAGAAGTATCGAGCATGGGTTGATCATTATGAGAAGGCCGAGCATAAAAATTCTGAATAATAATTTCTCTCAAGAGCTCATGATTGGGGCATGAATATAACATTGAATTAAGCCTCCCCCAAGCTAGAGCGATACTTTCTCCTTCACGAGGCCAAAAATTATATATATAATTCTGATCACGATGAACTAGATGTATATGATAAAGTTTTTTTTGGTGAAATTCCAATTTCAATCTGTTAAGGCATATCTCTCTAGATGTAGTTTTGGTGATTGATGACAACATGTTTGCGGACTAATCGTGCGCTTTGAGCATTTCAGAGATTCATCATTTGGCACGAGACGATTTCTTTCCCCTCGGAGTGTCATTCAAGACAGTGTAGCTCTTTCGCTTCTTTTCTGGTGGGCTAGTTTCGTAGGAGTCACCGTACTATCAAGAGGGGGTCAGTTTTGGTAAGGCTAGGGTGGAATCAACACGTACACATCCTCTTTTCACCCTCTGAGCCTTTCCGCTTCTTTGGAGGTCTCTTTCCCCCTTCTTTGGGCTGAGTCTGGTCCCAGCGGTAGTACCGCGGTACCCAGCGGTAGTACCGCTTAGGAGTCACAGGCGGCAGTACCGCTCCAGAGCGGTAGTACCGCCGGTGGGTCCTCAGCAGTAGTACCGCTGCGGTACCAGGCCCCTACCGCGTCGACTCAAGGGGTCTTTTTCGTGTCAGATTGTGCGGTACTTCGCAGCGGCAGTAGAGCGGCAGTGCCGCTCATGAGCGGTAGTACCGCCCTACCACCGCGGCAGTACCGCCCGAGTCCGTATCTCCCTTGCCCTCCAATCTCCACGGTAGTACCGCTGGGGAAGCGGTAGTACCGCTGTTCTCAGCGGTAGTACCGCTGCCTTATGCGGTAGTACCGCCCTCTGCGGGGCTGTTGTGGGGGGTAACGGTTGGATTGTCCCCCCCACTATATAAGGAGGCCTTCTTCCCCATAGTTGACCAACCTCTTCCCCCATAAGCTCCATTGTTGCTCCAAGCTCCATTTTTGCCCGATCTCTCTCCCTAGCCAATCAAACTTGTTGATTTGCTCGGGATTGGTTGAGAAGGCCCCGATCTACACTTCCACCAAGAGAAATTTGATTCCCCCCACTTATCCCTAGCGGATCTTGTTACTCTTGGGTGTTTGAGCACCTTGGACGGTTGAGGTCACCGCGGAGCCATAGTCCATTGTGGTGAAGCTTTGTGGTGTCGTTGGGAGCCTCCAATTAAGTTGTGGAGATTGCCCCAACCTTGTTTGTAAAGGTCCGGTCGCCGCCTTCAAGGGCACCAATAGTGGAATCACGGCATCTCGCATTGTGTGAGGGCGTGAGGAGAATACGGTGGCCCTAGTGGCTTCTTGGGGAGCATTGTGCCTCCACACCGCTCCAACGGAGACGTACTTCCCCTCAAAAGGAAGGAACTTCGGTAACACATCCTCGTCTTCACCGGCTCCACTCTTGGTTATCTCGTCCCTTTACTTTCGCAAGCTTACTTGTGTTAAATCCCTTGCTTTCTTGTGTGCTTGTTGTCATTGCATCATATAGGTTGCTCACTTAGTTGCATATCTAGACAACCTACTTTGATGCAAAGTTTAAATTGGTAAAGAAAAGCTAAAATTGTTAGTTGCCTATTCACCCCCTCTAGTCAACTATTTTGATCCTTTCAATTGGTATCAGAGCCTCGTCTCTTTATTAAGGACTTTACCGTCCGAAGAGTATGGTTGACGTCGTAGACGGTGTGGAGGAGCACTTCGGTGTGAATCCGGTCTCGTCTACGGGAGATGGGGGAACCGCGGTCTCTCGTGAGGAATTCAATGTGGCGTTGGACACATTGAAAACCTCCATGACTACCGAGGTCGAAAGCATGTTTAATAAATTTTTAGAAGGGCTTAAACTTTCCACCGCACCTTTGAAAGTGGGTGATCCCGCCAACAAGGTGACGGATGCTACCTCCGACAAAGGGGAAGCTACTAGCGAGAAAGCTCCTTCTTCTAGTGGTAAAAATGGCACCGACATCTTTGTCCATGTGGAACCTCCACTTGTCTATGGTGGACCGCTCCCTTCCACTCATTTGAATCATGCCGGCCCGGCCCCTAAGATTGAGAAGAATGTAGATTTTGATTCTTGGGTCTATCATTTTAAGCATCATTTAAATCATGTGAACACTAACTTTTGGAGAATCATTGAAGAAGGTTTCTATCCGCATGACCGAAGTAACTTCACTCCTAGAGAAGTTGTGGATCATCAATTCAATGAGAATGCTCTCTTCATCATCCAAGAAGCAATCCCACCTGAAGATCTTCCTCATCTCCGGCCCTACACCGTGGCCAAAGATGCTTGGCTCCAAGTTATTTCCCTCTATCGGGGAAGCGCAAGCATTCAACGCTCCAACTATGAAGTGGTGCAAGATGAAGCCGACGAGTTTGCAATGAAAGAAGATGAAGAACCTCGTGAGCTTTTTCGGAGAGTAACCAAACTCGCGGTCTCTCTCCGAGATCATGGTAGTAAGGACACGGATGACAATTGGATCAAGCACAAATTCCTCAAGGCAATGATGGCCTACCACAAAGCCATGTCCTCCGTCATTCGTCAAAGGCCAGACTTCCACACCTTGTCCTCAAGTGAAGTGTTGGATGAGTTCGTTGCTATGAGCATCTTGGACAAGACCGCCGATAATGCGGTTCTTCGCTCTCAAAGAGTAAAGAAGCCCAACCTTGCTCTAAAGGCCAAGGTTAGTATGGAGGAAGAGGATGAAGAGGAAGAAGAAGAGAGCAACCTCGAAGATACGAAGTATGCCTATCATGAACACATGACTCTTGCTTCAAGGCAATTTTGGAGCAAGAAGAACACAAGGCCAAACTTCAACAAGAACAATTCAAGTGGCACAAAGGGCAAACAACGAGTAAGGACTTGTTTCAATTATGGCAATGTGAGCCACTTTGTTGCGGAGTGCCCTTACGAGAAGAGGGAAGACAATGGTGGCAAGCTCATTCGAAAGGACAAGGCCAAGTCGTTCCCCAACAAGAACAACTTCACCAAGAAGACTCCTCCCAAGGCATTGGTGGTACAAGAAGAGTACAATGAGGATGATGACGATGATGAAGATGGTGAGTCGGTTGCCATGGCCTCCGTTGCCATTGCGATGACTCCACGGATGTCTCTCTTCGACTCACCCAATGAGAACATCACCGCCAAGTGCCTCATGGCTAAAGCCACCAACAAGGTAACCCCCAACATCAAAACTACCATCATTAATCATCCTTCTTCGACGGATAGCATTGATGAACATGAGGGGACAAATGTGGAGGAAAATGAGTTTGAGACATTTATGGGTAAACTCAAGGGTAAACCCAAGAAGCACTTCGTTGCTCTCTTGGAACAACTTGGTGAAGCCAATGACATGATTGAGGCTCACGAAGACACCATCTCTAAGATGGAGGGGCATAGTCGTGACTATGCCGATGAGATTTCGGATCTTTCCAATGCTCTTGACGAAGAGCGTGGTCTTCGTTTGGCTCTTGAGGAGTCATACAACGATGATCATGCTAAGTTAAAGAAATATCTTGATCATGCTCTTGTTGTGTCTCGTGTGCTAAACTCCGAGAAGGCAAAGCTTGGGGTTGATCTTGCTAGACTCAAAGAGGAGTTTGACATTCTCGACAAGGCTCACAAAGTCTTGAAGGGTGTTCATGCTAGCCTCAAGGAGTCTCATGATCAACTCCAAGTGAAGCTAACTAAGGAGAAAGCCACCTTTCCTCATATGGTCAATTGATAATGCAAATGCTACTAACCCTTGTTGTGAGCATGTGCATCTTGTTGAGGAGAATGCTAAGTTGAAGGAGCAACTTGAGAAAGGCCTTGTGTCATGCATACAAGGTGAGAAGAACCTCAACGACCTTTTGAGCAATCAAAAGGAAGTTGTGGCCAAGGAGGGGATTGGGTTCGCACCCAAGCCCAAGAACAAGAAGAAGAATGACAAAACCAAACGACCTCCTCCTCTCAAGCTAACTTTTGTGAAGGAGGGAGAGGGTGCTTCCAAGGAGAAGAAGAACAATGCGAAGGGTGGCGGTGTCAAGAAGGGCAATGCCACCTCTTCCAACAAAGCCGGTGACTTTAATCCTTCTTATGTGCTATGCCGTGCTAGTGATGGGCATGTTTATGCCAAATTTGTTGGTTCTCCTCATGACTATATTGAATGGTCTATTTGGGTTCCTAAGACCCTTGTTACTAACATCAAAGGACCCATTACAAAATGGGTACCTAAAACCAAGCATTGATCTCTTGTAGGTGTTTGCTTCCGGTGGGGGGTCATGGTTGCTCGATAGTGGAGCTACAAATCATATGACTGGCAGCAAGGACTTGGTGGTGGACGTGCACAAGATTCCATCTATGCCCACCAATGTCGAGTGGGGTGATGACTCGTCTTCTAAGGTATTGGGGCTCGGCAAAGTAGTCATTTCTCATGATCTCACGATCGAGAAAGTCATGCTTGTTGAGTCCCTTGCATACAATTTACTTTCCGTTCGTCAACTTGCAATCATGGGTTTTGCCACCTTCTTTGATATTGATACCGTGGCCCTCTTGTGGAGCAAGACTCTTAAAGTAGCCTTTGGAGCTCACCCTCCCACGACTCTCATTTACTCGAAGAGGCCTTTGGAGCTCCTTCATTTGGATCTCTTTGGGCCTCCATCCTTTGATAGTCTTGGGGGTAGAAAGTATTGCTTGGTGATTGTGGATGACTATTCAAGATACATTTGGGTGTATTTCTTCAAGAGGAAGAGTGAGACCCAACAAACCGTCATTGACTTTGCAAATGAAGCCCAACGTCAACACAATGCAAAGATCTTGACAATAAGAAGTGACAACGGCACCGAGTTCAAGAACTACACCTTAGATGAGTTTCTTAGTGATGAGGGGATCAAGCATCAATATTCCGCACCTTACACCCCTCAACAAAACGGTGTTGCGGAGAGGAAGAACTGGACGTTAATGGATGCCGCAAGGACCATGATGGCGGAGTTCAAGTCTCCATACAACTTTTGGGCCGAAGCCATCAACACCGCGTGTCATGCATCCAATCGGCTCTACCTCCGCAAGGGCTTGAACAAGACTCCATATGAGATACTCACCGGTAACAAGCCCAACCTCAAGTACTTGCGGGTGTTCGGGTGTAAGTGTTTCATTCTCAAGAAAGGTGTTCGGTTGTCTAAATTTGAGGCTAGAGCATATGAAGGCATATTTGTTGGTTATGCTACAAACTCTCATGCTTACCGTGTCCTCAATAAATCCACGGGACTTATTGAGGAGGCGTGTAACGTGGAGTTTGATGAGAATAACGGCTCCCAAGTGGAGCAAAGTGGCACTTGTGATGTAGGTGATGAAATTCCTCCTCAAGCCATAAGAAGAATGGGTGTTGGTTTTATCCTACCCATTGAGGAACCCCTTGTGGCCGAAGGAGAAGGACAATGCTCCACTCAAGTGGAGCCATCACCAACCCAAGGCCCACACGCTTCCGAACAACAAAGTGAAGGCCCTCAACCTCATGAACAAGACCAAGGGCAAGATCATGCTCAAGACGGTGGAGACACACCAAGTGATTCCCAAGGTCAAGTTCTCTCCTCCGAGCAAGTTCAAGATCAAGAACAAGCTCAAGACGGCGCTCAAGATGATCAAGTGACGGCTCCTCAACTCACCACCGAGGAGGAATTGGAGCGTCGTGCCGCCAAGATTGCTTCCAAGCTCTCCACCAAGGGTCATCTCATGAAGAATGTGCTTGGAAGCATTCAAAAGGGGGTAAGCACTCGTAGACAATTGGCAAACTATTGTGAACATCACGCGTTTGTCTCTTGTGTGGAACCCCAAAAGGTATATGAAGCTCTCGAAGATCCGGATTGGCTCAATGCCATGCATGAAGAACTCAACAACTTCGAGTACAACAAGGTGTGGAGATTAGTGCCAAGGCCAACGGGGAACAACAATGTCATTGGAACCAAGTGGATATTCAAGAACAAGCAAGATGCTCATGGGACCATCATCCGCAACAAGGCACGATTGGTAGCACAAGGCTACTCCCAAGTCGAGGGTATCGACTACGGTGAAACCTTTGCTCCCGTTGCTCGCCTTGAATCTATTCGTTTGTTGATTGCTTATGCTTCTCATCACAACTTTAAGTTGCAACAAATGGATGTGAAGAGTGCTTTTCTTAATGGTCCTATTAATGAGTTGGTGTATGTCAAGCAACCCCCCGGGTTCGAGGATCCCTACTTTCCCGATCATGTGTATCAACTCGATAAGGCACTCTATGGCCTTAAACAAGCCCTACGTGCGTGGTATGACCACCTTACCGAGTTGTTACAAGATCGTGGGTTTGAAGTTGGGCTAATCGACCCCACTCTTTTTACTAAGAAGGTCAAAGGGGAGTTGTTTGTGTGCCAACTATATGTTGATGACATTATCTTTGGTTCCCCTAACAAAGCTTTCAATGAGGAATTTGCCACACTCATGACCTCAAAGTTCAAGATGTCTTCCATGGGAGAGTTGAAGTTCTTTCTCGGTTTCGAAGTAAAGCAAAGAAGAGAAGGAACCTTCATCAACCAAGCCAAATACACTCAAGACATGCTCAAGAGACTCAAGCTAAGTAATGTCAAGTCGGCGTCCACTCCAATGCCCACCAAGTGCCAACTTGACATCGATCCCAATGGTAAAGTGGTGGATCAAAAGGTATATCGCTCCATGATTGGTTCATTACTTTACCTTTGTGCATCTAGACCGGATATCATATTGAGTGTGGGAATATGTGCACATTTTCAAGCCGCACCTAAGGAAAGCCACTTTGTGGCGGTCAAGCGAATCTTTCGATATTTGGCTCATACCCCAAACTTTGGCTTATGGTACCCAAGAGGAGCAAACTTCAAGCTTGTAGGGTATTCGGACTCCGATTGGGCGGGATACAAAGTGGATAGGAAGTCCACTTCCGGAGGGTGCCAATTCCTTGGTTGCTCTTTGGTAAGTTAGTCTTCTAAAAAGCAAAGTTGTGTGTCTCTCTCGTCCACCGAAGCGGAGTATGTGGCGGCCGGGAGTTGTTGTGCACAACTCTTATGGATGAGGCAAACTTTAAAGGATTACGGTGTCATTTGTGACAAAGTGCCTCTTTGGTGTGACAATGAAAGTGCCATCAAGATTTCTCTCAACCCGGTGCAACACTTCAAGACGAAGCATATTGAGATTCGATATCACTTCATCCGGGATCATATTAGGCGAGGGGAGATCGAGCTCAACTATGTCAACACTCATGATAACCTTGCAGATATTTTCATGAAGCCGTTGGATGAAGCAAGATTTCGCGAGTTAAGGCATGAGCTAAATATCATTGATTCGAGCAATGTTGCTTGAACACTTGCACTCCCCACCATACCCGACTTGTTATCTTGTTTAGGTGTAGGCATGGACATAGAGGGAGTGTTGTTCTCTTAATGAACTCTCCCTCCCCTTATTATGCATAAATTGATCAACTCTTTCACATTAGCCATTTTTATGGTACTTGTGCTTCAAAGACGTGTTTTGGTCATGGGCCCAAGGATAGTTCTTCGCGGTGCCATACCAATTGACTCAAACATAGGTGGCCTCGGCCACCGCCCTCTCTTGAAGAGGTGTGTGGTTCTTGTCCTCTTGCTGGTGTTTTTGTTTTTTTGTTGCTTTGTGTTTGCTCTCTCTTCTTGCCGTTTGTTTTTCTTTTCTTTTTGAGCTAAGCCTTTTGTGTCTAGTCTTTGGGGTCTTGGCTGGGCGGTACTACCGCTGGTGGTGCGCGGTACTACCGCTTATGTTGACATGCGGTACTACCGCCCATCCGAGCGGTACTACCGCTGGGGGGCGGGACCAGGGGGTTATGTCGGGGCAGAGGGAGGTTTCTCCTCCACCATACCCATTCGCACCGCCCCCTCGTCCCTCTTCCTCTCTCCAACCTCGCCTCGCCGCGGGAGGGCTCCGGCGGGCCGCCGTCTCCGGGCCTTCTCTCTCCATTCCCTTTGGTGGAGTCGATCCCCACCTCGTCCTCTTGCCATGGATGCCGGTATTGCCCTCGTTCCTTCTCTCTTTATGTCTAGCTCTCAGATCTAGCATTTTTGGGGCAATAGTGGTTGCATCTCTAGATTTTTGGCTAAATCTCGGCTTGAGTAGTGTGGAGAAGGCGTCTAGACTGTGTGGATTAAGTTTTGGTAGGAGTATTTTTGAATTTGGCAGTCCGGTAGTGCCGGATCTGACCACAGCAGTAGGAACCGCCGTTTCCCAGTCTTGAGCGGTACTACCGCTCCCGCTGGAGCGGTACTACCGCTCGCGCGGTACTACCGCCTATGGCCAGCGGTACTACCGCTGCCTGCCATATTCCATCATTTTCCTACCATTGTTTGATCCATGTTGTTTTGTTTGGAAGCTTACGCTCTTTCTTTCGTGTTGGTTCTTCTGTTCGTGTGTTTGGTTCCAGGTGATGAACATCCTGAGCAGCAAGTCCGCCGTGTCAACCCCGGTCATGCAACATCAAAGCGCTACCGCACCTCTGAGTCAGTAGGTGCTTCCTTGAGTGCGGCACCTCTGCCTCCACACCAGAAGAAACTTGCCAACAGGCCGAAGCCAAGGGGCAAGACTGTGACTGAGTTATCTGCTAAGGAGTTCTGGGAAAGGCGTCGCCGCAACCCCTATGCGGAAGATCAAGAACCCAATTTTGTCAACCGCCCATTCTGGAACCGCTCTCAGTTTGCCATCTACTTTGATGTGATCAAGGCCAAGAAGAATCTCTATGTTGATGTTCGCTCCATCGACACGGATGCCATGGAAAAGGACCCTGAATATTTTGGTGAAGCTCTTCAAATGTGTGCTCAGCTAAACATTCTCAGAATCATGCAGTTCAACAAGGACTTTGATGCAGATTTGGTGGCTCAATTCTATGCTACTGTCCATCTTGGCACTGATGAAGAAAGGACTCTGACCTGGATGACAAATGGCAAGTTACTGTCTGTCAAGTGGAAGGCCTTCATGGAGTTACTTGAGGTGGAAGATCGCGGTCTTGAGACTCCTGTCGGCTTTCGCCCTCACCGCAACGTCAATTCCACTCACAAGCAAGCCCTCTGGCCCTACTGCACTGTGAAGGTTCACCCTGCGACTAAGAAGGAAACCTATGAGTTGTCTACCTACCTGGACATCCTTCATCGTGTCTTTCGAGAGACCCTCTTTCCTCGCATCGGGAATCTGGATATGGTCCACTCCTATCTCGTGGATATGCTTCTCTTCTGCCAGCATGAGAAGGAAGCAAACACTGGAGAGTCCCTGGACATTTCTCATGTTATGTGGTCTGAACTTCTCACTGCCATTTCTGAGCGCAAGTGCCCGATCTATGGTCCGTTCATCATGCTGCTCATTGAGAAGGCCTGGGCACGTGTCTTTCCCCAGGTGATGCTGGAAACTGGAGAATTGGTTTCTCATGAGATCAAGCGTCTGAGGAAGAAGGACAGTTGGGGCGCCCCAGCCCCTAAATCCGGGGGTCCATCTACTGCTGCTGACATGGAGACCAGGGACGGGGCTGGGACAGAGCCCTCTTGGGCAAAGAAGATCAAGCGCAAGATGAAGAAGCTCCTCTGCATGGAGTCTCTTGGTCAGTACATGACTCATGTGGCTGAGAAGAAGGCCAGGGGGCGTCACAAGGAGCTCATGCGTCAGCTGGGTGCGACCGTTGTCAGTGGGTCTGAGGGCCAAATCACTGAGGAAGAGGAGTGGATTCAGCAGCACTGTCCGTGGACCGATTCCGACACCGAGCAGTTCCCGACTGAAGATGGCAGTGCAGATGACCCTGCCAGGATGTGATGAGAGAGCTCCTCAGTTTGCCTTCACCTGGAGCCGTAGCGTCGTTCTTTGCCCTTTTGGTGTCTCGATGCCAAAGGGGGAGAGAGCTTAGGGATTTGTTGGGTTTTGTGCTTTATGGTGTGCTTTTTGGTGTCGTCGTTTTCTTTGTTGTGTCATTGTGTTTTCTCGCCATCTGCCTTGTTTGGTTGTGTGCCAGTGAGACCTAAGTTCCAGATATATGGTGTAAGACATATGCTACCTTATCTTTATCTATGTCTTTCTAGTACTTTAGTATCTTATGAGTTGCTTGTCTATCCTATTATATTACCTGCTCTCATGTTTCCTATGCTTAGGTTGTTGGACTATAAAATATAGGGGGAGTGTTGATCCTAATGTGTGTGTCCTACATTCCAAAGGCACTACTAACTGGATGCACACATTCAGGGGGAGCCCGTCTATATTTTGTAGTTATAAGTTTCTTTACTTTCATGGTATATCCTTGTGCAAATCCCTGGTTGTCATCAATCCACCAAAAAGGGGGAGATTGTTAAGGCATATCTCTCTAGATGTAGTTTTGGTGATTGATGACAACATGTTTGCGGACTAATCGTGTGCTTTGAGCATTTCAGAGATTCATCATTTGGCACAAGACGATTTCTTTCCCCTCGGAGTGTCATTCAAGACGGTGTAGCTCTTTCGCTTCTTTTCTGGTGGGCTAGTTTCGTAGGAGTCACCGTACTATCAAGAGGGGGTCAGTTTTGGTAAGGCTAGGGTGGAATCAACACGTACACATCCTCTTTTCACCCTCTGAGCCTTTCCGCTTCTTTGGAGGTCTCTTTCCCCCTTCTTTGGGCTGAGTCTGGTCCCAGCGGTAGTACCGCGGTACCCAGCGATAGTACCGCTTAGGAGTCACAGGCGGCAGTACCGCTCCACAGCGGTAGTACCGCCGGTGGGTCCGCAGCAGTAGTACCACTGCGGTACCAGGCCCCTACTGCGTCGACTCGAGGGGTCTTTTTCATGTCGGATTGTGCGGTACTTCGTAGCGGCAGTAGAGCGGCAGTGCCGCTCATGAGCGGTAGTACCGCCCTACCACCGCGGCAGTACCGCTCGAGTCCGTATCTCCCTTGCCCTCCAATCTCCACGGTAGTACCGCCGGAGAAGCGGTAGTACCGCTGTTCTCAGCGGTAGTACCGCTGCCTTATGCGGTAGTACCGCCCTCTGCGGGGCTGTTGTGGGGGGTAACAGTTGGATTGTTCCCCCCACTATATAAGGAGGCCTTCTTCCCCATAGTTGACCTACCTCTTCCCCCATAAGCTCCATTGTTGCTCCAAGCTCCATTTTCGCCCGATCTCTCTCCCTAGCCAATCAAACTTGTTGATTTGCTCGGGATTGGTTGAGAAGGCCCCGATCTACACTTCCACCAAGAGAAATTTGATTCCCCCCAGTTATCCCTAGCGGATCTTGTTACTCTTGGGTGTTTGAGCACCCTGGACAGTTGAGGTCACCGCGGAGCCATAGTCCTTTGTGGTGAAGCTTTGTGGTGTCGTTGGGAGCCTCCAATTAAGTTGTGGAGATTGCCCCAACCTTGTTTGTAAAGGTCCGGTCGCCGCCTTCAAGGGCACCAATAGTGGAATCATGGCATCTCGCATTGTGTGAGGGCGTGAGGAGAATACGGTGGCCCTAGTGGCTTCTTGGGGAGCATTGTGCCTCCACACCGCTCCAACGGAGACGTACTTCCCCTCAAAAGGAAGGAACTTCGGTAACACATCCTCGTCTTCACCGGCTCCACTCTTGGTTATCTCATCCCTTTACTTTCGCAAGCTTACTTGTGTTAAATCCCTTGCTTGCTTGTGTGCTTGTTGTCATTGCATCATATAGGTTGCTCACTTAGTTGCATATCTAGACAACCTACTTTGATGCAAAGTTTAAATTGGTAAAGAAAAGCTAAAATTGTTAGTTGCCTATTCACCCCCCCTCTAGTCAACTATTTTGATCCTTTCACAATCGATTCCAGTTCCAAGATCCAATATCATCGCATAGCCTATACCATGTCAATACTTTTCCACCCAAAGATAAAGGGAAAACCTTCTTCTTAACTTCATCTCCGGGTAAACCTGCAAGCTTAAACATGTAAGAAATGCATATCGGGATGCTTCGTTCCATCTCCTGCATAAGGATTAGCTAGCAGTTATTCTATCATACCTGAGGAATTTCATAACTAATATTTTCAGTAGGTTGAGGGGCAACTCTTTGTGTTTCCGGTCGAGGTGAAGATACCCCGAACAAACCCCTCAAAGGATTGTTTTCCATATCGGATGCTTCGTTCCATCTCCTGCATAAGGATGAGTGATGACCCACAAGTATAGGGGATCAATCGTAGTCTTTTCTATAAGTAAGAGTGTCGAACCCAACAAGGAGCAGAAGGAAATGACAAGCTATTTTCAGCAAGGTAATTTCTGCAAGCACTGAAATTGTCGGTAATAGGTAGTTTGATAGCAAGATAATTTGTAACGAGCAAGTAATAATAACGGTAAATAAAGTGCGGCAAGGTAGCCCAATCCTTTTTGTAGAAAAGGACAGGCTGGAATGGTCTCTTATAGTAAGCAAAGCGTTCTTGAGGGCACACGGGAATTTCATCTAATCACTTTCATCATGTTGGTTTGATTCGTGTTCGCTACTTTGATAATTTGATATGTGGGTGGACCAGTGCTTGGGTGTTGTTCTTACTTGAACAAGCCTCCCACTTATGATTAACCCCCTCGCAAGCATTCGCAACTACGAAAGAAGAATTAAGATAACAATCTAACCATAGCATTTAACGTATGGATCCAAATCAGTCCCTTACGGAATAGCGCATAAACTAGGGTTTAAGCTTCTGTCACTCTAGCAACCCATCATCTAATAACTACTCCACAATGCATTCCCTTAGGCCCAAAGATGGTGAAGTGTCATGTAGTCGACGTTCACATAACACCACTAAGGGAATCACAACATACATATCATCAAAATATCGAACACATATCAAATTCACATGATTAATTGCAACATGACTTCTCCCGTGGCCTCAAGAACAAAGGCAACTACTCACAAATAATATTCAAGCTCAAGATTAGAGGGATATTAAATAGCATAATGGATCTGAATATATAATCTTCCACTAAATAAACCATCTAGCATCAACTGCAAGATGTAATCAACACTACTAGTCACCCACAGGTACCAATCTGAGGTTCCGGTACAAAGATTGAACACAAGAGATGAACTAGGGTTTTGATATGAGATGGTGTTGTTGAAGATGTTGATGAAGATTGGCCTCCCAAAGATGAGAGGGTTGTTGGTGATGACGATGGCTTCGATTTCCCCCTCCGGGAGGGAAGTTCCCCCGACGGAATCGCTCCGCCGGAGGGCAAAAGTGCTCCTGCCCAAGTTCCGCCTTGAGACGGTGGTGCTCCATCCCAAAAGTCCTCCCTTTATTTATTTTTCTAGGTCAAAAGACCTTATATACCAGAAGATGGGCACCGGAGGTGGGCCAGGCTGCCCACTACCCACCAGGGCGCGCTCTGGTGTCTTGTGGACACCTGGAAGCCCCCCTCTGATAGTTCTTCTCTCCAATATTTATTATATATTCCAAAATAATTCTCCGTAAAATTTCAGCTCATTTGGAGATGTGCAGGTCCAGAATTCCAGCTACCGGTATTCTCCCTCTTTGTGTAAACATTGCATATTATGAGAGAAAAGGCATTAGAATTACGCAATAAAGTTTATAAAGCATAAAAACATTATAAATAACAGTAGGAAAACATGATGCAAAATGGACGTATCAATGAGGATGACAAACTTGAAATGACGGTTGCTTTATATGCGGATACAATGGAAAAAAAGAAGCTGAGGCGGTTAGTTTAGCCCCTCAGCGTATTTTAGTCCCTTGGAACAAGCAAGCCGGTCATGTTAACTTTTAGGGGAACGTTCCGAATGTTGAGGGATTTAGTCTTGCATATTGCGTGTACCATAGAAGATCATTGTCGTACTTTGTGCAGAGAAGAAATGCAGCTGGCTAACAAGGTCATGGTGCTTTGAAGAAGGTTGCGGCGGCAGTGTGCATGCTTGCATATGGCTAGCCAGCTGATTCTACCGATGATTGCATTGGAATGGCTGAGAGCACTTGCATACAGAGTTTGAAGAAATTTGTGAAGTCTATCGTTTAGATATTTGGAGAAGAATATCTCAAAGCTCCAAATGAAGAGAACACTTCAAGACTTCTTGATATGGGTGCATCAAAGGGATTTCCTGGTATGCTTGGAAGCATCAATTGCATGCATTGGAACTAGAAGAAGTCCTACAACATTGCATGGACAATTCAAAGGAAAAGGTAAAGATGCAACAATAATTCTAAAAGTTGTGCCATCAAATCATCTTTCGAGTTGGCATTAATATTTTGCATTGCTAGGATCTCATAATGACTGAATATTTTGCAAAGATCCCATTTGTTTTCAAGGTTTCTGTTGGAGAGGCACCACTGGTGAACTTCAAATTCAATGGCCATCAATATAGCATGAGCTACTATCTTGCTAATGACACATATCCTTCATGGTCTACTTTTGTGAAGGCAATACCAAACCCTAAAGTTATCAAGGATATTCACTTTGTGAGGCGTCAAGAAGCATGTAGAAAGGATATTGAGCAGACATTTGGGGTTCTATGAGCTCACTTTGCCATTGTTCGTGGCCCTACACACATATACACACATTTTGCATAGTTTCACAAGCAAATAAAAATAACATAGTTTCACAAGCAAAAAAAAATAGCATAGTTTCACAACCAAATAAATTTAGCATAGTTTACAAGCCGAATAAAAATTAATTTGTCTCAAATACATTAAAAAATATACATCTATTGGTTGCCAACATGAGCCCACATATGCTCAACCAAATCATTTTGCAGCTGAACGTGAGTTTGCCAATCACGCATTTGATGATGAAATAGGGTGAACTGTGCAAACGTTGGCGCTCCTCCTCCATGCTCAGGCAAAACATTGTCACCCTCAAACTGAAACCCTTGATCATAAATATGTTCCAGACGCTCATCCTCTACGATCATATTGTGCATGATCACACAAGCAGTCATCACCTCCCACAACTTCTTGGTGCTCCCAGTTCTAGCAGGATACGCGACGATGCCCCATCGAGATTGCAGAACACCAAAGGCACGCTCGACATCCTTCCTAGCAGTCTCTTGCTCTTGGGCAAATCTTTTTCTCTTCTCTCCGATAGGGTTGGGGTTTGTCTTCACAATAGTGGTCCACTAAGGATAGATATTGTCGCCTAGGTAGTAACCTTTGTTGTAGTTGTGGCCGTTGATGTTAATATTGACCAGCGGGCTGTTGCCTTCGGCAAGCCTTGCAAACACCGGCGAACGTTGAAGCACGTTGATATCATTGTGTGATCCGGCCATTCCAAAGAAAGAGTGTCAGATCCAGAGATCTTGTGAGGCCACTGCCTCAAGTATGACAGTGCAAGCCCTGCCATGGCCCGTATACTGCCCTTGCCAAGCAGAAGGTCAGTTCTTTCACTCCCATTGCATGCAGTCTATGCTGCCAAGCATCCCTGGGAAGCCCCTGCTGGCATTCATGGCCAACAAGCGGGTTGTATCTTCAGCAGTCGGCTCTCTCAAGTACTCAGGGCCAAACACAGCAATCACAGTCTTGCAGAACATGTACATGGACTCTAGGCATGTAGACTCGCTCACACGGATGTACTCATCAATGAGATCACTGGGCACTCTGTATGCAAGCATCTGGATAGCTGAAGTGCATTTCTGATAAGATGAGAAGCCAATCTTTCCAAAGGCATCCTCTTTGCATTCGAAATAATTACTATATCTGACCACCCACTCTCTAATACGGTTGAAAACATGCCTAGCCATACGGAAATGCCGCCGGAATTTCTGATGTTTGAATAGCGGGTTAGATGTGTCAAAGTAGTCCTTCCAAAGAAGGAAATGGCCGCTCTCTTGGTTGCGATTCAACGCTGGAGTGTGCCCTAGGATCGAGCCCCGGAACAACGGCCTATTAAGGTGGTCATGGACCAACACATCAGCCACCATCTCCTCATCATCGGATGAGGAATCGTCGGAGTCGCACAGAAAATTGTGGAAAAACAACTCGTCGGCGGAGTCCATTTGTTCCTTGAGGCAAACTGTCGAACAACGTGCGGGCGTTGACGAAGAAGCTAGCCGGCGAAGAGCCGCGTGCCTCCCCTTAACCAGCGGGCAGGCCTGGCAGCGTCCGATGAGCGTGGCGGCATCAGGCGAGCGCGGCGGCGTCGGAAGAAGGAGCTGGCCGGGGCGACTTCATGCTGCTGGCGATGTCGGAGTGGGGGGGGGGTCGAAAGCTGCGGTGGCCCGACGGCGAGGCGGTGCTAGCGGCGACGTGGGAGGTGGCAGCGTGGGGGGAGGTATGGAGCCACGGACTGTTGGCAGAGACACCGGAACTGGGTGGCGGTGGCGGCGGGGCGGGGCGGGGCGGGCGAGGGCTTGCTTCGTGTCCGCGACGACGCAAATTAGACTCAGAATTGGGCCGGGAATGGGTCGGCAAGTGGACGAAAAGTGGAAGCGCGTCCGTTTGGGTCGGCGCGTTGGGCTGACTTTCCTGTCCGCGGCGACCCAAATGGACACGCGCGGACGAAATGGGTCGGCGCGTTGGAGTTGCTCTAAAACCGTGCGGGGCATGAAGAACTTTGTGATAGTATTTTTGAGCATTTGTGGTCGCTTCTTGGTCAATAAACTTCTTCGTATTTTTTTACATCAAATGATCCGTTTGTTATGTTTGAATTTGAATCAAATTTCATAAATTATTTTTTTGAAATGATGTTCAATTATGTTTGTCCGAAATAACATTGTTTGAATTACTATGTTGATAGAATAGACATGGATATGCCATTTGTATATTAGTTTGTAAAGAAATAGCAAAAAACACTGATTTTAGTTGAAGATGTTACGGGGCCTGCTAAAGCACCTCAACAATGAACCTCCCCTAAATTATAGGGATACCCCGTAAAATAAACCGCTTTTAGGGGAGTTTTTTATGCAACTTGTTGGAAATGCTCTAAGAATTGCAAGACAATTGACCGCTGGTGTGGTGATAATAGTGGAGACTGATTGTTCATTCATTTATGCAAAGTCATTATTTTTTAAATTCTCAGGGAGCTGAAAGCTTGCTGATCCCATTCCGCTTCAGAATAAAAACCATGTAAGAACAGCAAGTTTTCTCAAGTGTGCAAATGAAGTACTCTAGGAAGGGTGCTTCTGTGAAAGACCAAAGTTATGTGGTTGAGCAGTTGGCTCAGCCATTAAAACAGTGAATGAATTGTGTATCTGGAGAAATCACGTCTGTAAAGTCATTTTTGTCTATGAGTGATTAATGAAGCAAGAATATACTTTACAAGTGATTATAAAGCACAGTATTTCAAGTGATTATACAACACAGTATGCACACAAAATAGCATACCGCTTGATATTAACATGGGATCATTATATACATTTGCCTAAATAATTTCAAAAATCCTTATTTTTCTCGCTGAATTATTATCCTGCGTTTGTATTCAATCAAAAATGAACTTGGAAAAAAAAAGGGCAAAATGCATCTGTACTGCCTGTTTTTTTAACTACATTCATATTCGAATCAGTAGGAAAAGATCAAATATTCTTTTGTCTGTGAATCTACGCGTTTTCTTTGTTTTTGCAAATCCTGGTCATTTCAAAAATTTCTTTAAGAGGAAATAAAGTTTAATACCTAGTTTTCAGATGGCCAAATAAAAATAAAATAGTCTTATAGACTGCTTGGGTCACCAGCAGAGTCTTACAGTTAAGACCAAGTGACCAACATTAAACAAACAAGAACAGATGACGTTTCAGCCTTCTGAGCTTGACGCAGCAGTTCTCTTGGACATGATGCCTGATCTGAACTCTTTACAAAACCTTCCACTGCTGCAAGAAAAAGGAGACTTTCATCAGTAAGCGTTGCAGGAATCTTAAAGGGTCACGAATGCCCAGACGATTGAACGTTTCAACAGTTGACCTATGTTATTAGGACTAAAAAGAAAGAGAAATTTCTAACAAGGAGAAAGTTTTATCTCACGCGGCAGGTGTCATTTAAGATTTTAGGCTGTACTAGCATGAATAATCAGGACTAATTATTCTGGCAGCAGAAATTGCTGAAGACATATTGCAGAGAAGAAAGAAGGAATATATTTACGGGATTGCTATTTCACATCTAGATGCAATATACTTCTTCCGTCCGAAAATACTTGTCATTGAAATGGATGTATCTAGATGTATTTTAATTCTAGACACATCCATTTTGATGACAAGTAATTCCGGACGGAGGGAGTACTATCTTACATCCAATCTTGTTTGTCTCTTGTGCTCGTCCGTGTCACATCTAAGTCTGGCCGTTGTTGGTTTTGTTTTTTCACGAGCTTTCAGCCTGTTCGTTAGTTTGTTTTACGAATAAGGAGCTGGCCGTAGTTTCACGCGCTTACAGCTTTGTATTCCGTCTCGCTATCTGTTGTTACTCCCTCTTCCATCTCACGTTCTTCTTCCTTCATTATAAGTTTTTTCTTTTTAGTTTTTTACTATTGTCTCTATACGACTTCTCTTTTTTGTTTTTGTGTCCGTTTTCATTTCATTTCTTTCCTTTCCTTTTCATTTTATCTTCTATTTTCCCTTTTTTCAAATTCATAAATAATATTTTTTGTGAATATTTTTATAAATTTGAAAAAAGTAAGTATGTGAACAGTTTTTAAATTCGTAAATATTTTTAGTTTATGTAGTTTTGATGCAAGCGCTCAATCCCCTGTCTTGCTGGTCACAAGTTGTTTGTCACGCATTATTTTTGTTGGTTAGTTGGCTTCATTTTTCTCGACCATTATTGCGGGGCGCTGGTAGACATTCACCGTGTTCTTGCCATGTTGTTACGTAGAATTGTAAGAGACTATAAAAGAAGAGCTCTATCACAGTGGTTGCCTTTTCAGTTCATTTTCTCACCAGTCTCATCTAAATAGCTATCCATTGGATCTTTGCTGCTATAATATTCGCGCAAACTCTTAACCTTGCGTCCACAGTCAATGTACTCTCATGTCGTCTTGTTTTATTTTATCCATTGGTCGGCACGTTCACGCTACGTTTTTTTTTGTCAGGCTTTTTTCTGCTTGTGCTTCTGTGACCTACTTTCATCCAGCATGCGTTGTATAAGTGGAAGAGACACACTATTTTGCTTGTTGTTGCATATTTCTATTTTCTTTTTCAAGTTCGATATCACAAGTCCATCCTCAACTCGCAATTGGGCTCGTAGTTTGTAGCTGTCCCAGTTACAAGTACACCCTCGACTCTCAACTATTATCGTAGTTTTGTGTACTTATCTCAGTTGCAAGTCCACCCCGACTTGCATCTCGTATCATAGTTTTGTGTAGTTGTCCTAGTTGCAAGTAAACACTCGACTCGCAACTAGGCCTTTAGTTTGTTTCATCTCAGTTGCAAGCCCACCCTTGACTTGCAACTCACCATGTGTTTTGTTTTTCTCTCGGTTGCAAATCCACCATTGAGTCGTAACTGGGTCCATTGTACTTTTTATCCTAGTTGCAAGTCGACTCTTGACTCGCACCTGGGCTGATAGTTCGTAGTTGTCCTTATTGCAAGGCCACCATCCATTTGTAACTGGGCCTGTAGTTGTCCGAGTTGCAAGTCCACCCTCGTCTCACAACTGGAGCTTGTGTTTTGTGTTTTATCCTGGTTCCAAGTACACCCTTGACTCACATGTGGGCCCATAGTTTGTTTCATCCCAGTTGCAAGTCGATACTTGACTCGCAACTAGGCTCATAGTTTCATAGTTGTCTTGTTTGCATGTCCATTCTTGCGGCTTGCAAATCGTATCGTAGTTTTGTTTAGTTGTCCCAGTTGCAAGTCCACCCTCGACTCGCAGCTCGTATCGTAGTTTTGTGTAGTTGTCCCTGTTGCAAGTACACCCTCAACTCGCAACTAGGCTCGTAGTTTGTTTTATCCTAGTTGCAAGTCCACCCTTGACTCGCAACTCAGGCCGTGTTTAGTTTTTCATCCCGGTTGCAGGTCCACCCTTGACTCGCAATTGGGCTAGTAGTTTGTTTCATCCCAGTTGCAAGTTGATACTTGACTCGTAACTGGGCTCGTAGTTTCGTAGTTGTCTCAGTTGCAAGTCCACCCTCGCAATTCACAACTCGTATCGTAGTTTTGTGTACTTGTCCCAGTTGCAAGTCCATCCTCGACTCGCAACTTGTATCGTAGTTTTGTGTAGTTGTTCCAGTTGCAAGTACATCCTCAACTTGCAGGTAGGCCCATAGTTTGTTTCATCACAGTTGCAAGTCGCCCTTGAGTCGCAACTCGACCCGTGTTTACTTTTTCATCCCGGTTGCAGGTTGTAACGCCCCGAATCCGATGCGCGAGGTGTCCTCCGTTTAGTCGTCGTCACTGCCATGTCATTTACTTGCTTAGTTTTGCATGTAGCTTCATGTTACCTTGTTGCATCCATATTTTGGAGTGTGTGCTTGATGTTTGTATGCATTTTGCATCAATGTCATGTTTAACTTGTGTTGCTCATATCTTCTAGGCCGTAGCTCCGAATTAAACGAACTTTATATGTAACTTGACTAGAAAACCGTGTAGATCATCTTGATGCATTTTAAATTGATGTTTAACAACTTCAACATTGTGTTCTAATCAGATCTGGACCAATTTCGAAATTTGCATATGAGGACTTACCGGAATTGTTATATGTTGTTTCCGGCCTCTTTTAAATTTGCTTTGATGTGTTGCTCTTGTATGCATCATCTCTTGCCATGAGTAGCTTCATGTAGCCTTCTCATGCATCATACTTGGTTGAGCATCATGTCTCATTATGTGTTGTGTGTTTGCTTCTTTCCGGTTGTGCTTCTTCTCGTTAGTTCCTGTTTCATTGCGATCATGAGGATTCGTTCGTCTACACTTGGTTCGTCTTCGTGGCTTCATCTTCTTCATGGACTCGTTCTTCTTCCTAGCGGGATTTCAGGCAAGATGACCGTCACCTTGGATCTCACTACTATCATTGCTATGCTAGTTGTCTCGATGCTATCGCTATGTCGCGCTACCTACCATTTGTTTATCAAGCCTCCCAAATTGCCATGATAGCCTCTAACATTTTTCACCCTTCCTAGCAAACCGTTGTTTGGCTATGTTACCGCTTTGCTCAACCCCTCTTATAGCGTTGCTAGTTGCAGGTGCAGTTGCGGGTCGTTCCATGTTGGGACATGGATTTCATGGATATTTTGGGATATCACAATATATCTTATTTTAATTAATGCATCTATATACTTGGTAAAGGGTGGAAGGCTCGGCCTTATGCCTGGTGTTTTGTTCCACTCTTGCCGCCCTAGTTTCCGACATACCAGTGTTATGTTCCACCCTTTGACTTGCAACTGGGCCAGTAGTTTGTTTTATCCCAATTGCAAATTGACCATGACTCGCAATTAGGCTCTTAGTTTTCTAGTTGTCCTAGTTACATTTGCCTATCACCTATTTCAGCAAGGCCCAATATTGGTTTTACATTTGCCTATCACCTATTTCTTTTCCCTAGGGAGTCGCCCTCCCGAGGGTCATATTTATTTAGCCCCCCGGGCCAGTGCTCTTCGGAGTGTTGGTCCAACCTAGAGCCACTTGCGGTGCCACCCCTTCTTCCGGGGTCTTCGGTTGCCGTACGTAGTGTTCATCCGGCCGTGGCCTGAGATGAGATACGCGCGGCTACTATCAGGGTGTCAGCACGCCGGGAGGTCTTGCTGGACTTGTTTTACCATTGTCGAAATGTCTTGTGCACCGGGACCCCGAGTCTGATCGGATGTCCCGCGATGGAGGATTGTCTCCGCGGATCGTGAGCTTGTCCTGGTCTAAGTTGGGACACCCATGCAGGGTTTGATCTTTCAAAAGCCGTGCCCGCGGTTATGTGGCAGATGGGAATTTGTTAATATCCGGTTGTAGAAGACTCGAAGTTAACTCAATTAAAATACACTGTCGTGGAATTGTCATGGCAGATGTCCTAGTCTGAGGACTTAGTCGTGAGGCCAACGCATCTACGCGGTAGATTGAAGGGGTTGGTCGGAATAGAGAGACGCGAGGCGGATCAACACACAAGAAAAGGATTTAGACAGCTTCGGGCCCCGGGAAACATCATCCGGTAACAACCCTACATGCTGTTTGTGGTTAGGTCTCATTATCATCACGAGGGAGTCGCCGTAAACCGGCTCTCCTAGTTATGTCCAGCCCTAAGATTCTTTTCCTCCCCTCTTGGGGTGCCCTGCCCCTCCTTATATAAGTTGAAGGGGCGGGTTACATGTAGAGTCCAACTCGGATTAAGACTTAAACTATTCTGACGTCTCTTCATGGGCTTCTTAACGTCTTGGGCTTCATAACGTCCCGGGCTTACTAACCCCGGGCGACTCTATCTGTTGGGTTATGACTGTCAACCGAGTTATCATCTGTCTGCCGGGTTATGACTGTCTGCTGGTATATGATGGTCTGCCGGTTTATGATGGTCTGCCGGTTTATGATTGTCTGCCGGGTTATGACTTCCTGCCGGTTTATGAACTGACTTAACACCTGCCGGTTTACCACCAGCCGGTTTACCGTCTGTCTTAGCCATCTGTCTTAACTGTCCGCCGGTTTACCAAGTCCCAGCCGGGTTATAACTCCGGCCGGGTCATACCGCGGGGTATAACCCCGACATACACCAACCACGTTGCGTAACCGTGATGGTCTCTTTTCGGCGGAGTCCAGGAAGTGAACATGGTTTGGGTTATGTTTGAACGTAAGTAGCTCAGGATCACTTCTTGATCATTACTAGTTGGCGACTGTTTGCGTAGTTTCTCATCTTACTCTTGTATTCGTAAGTTAGCCACCATACACTGCTTAGTCGTTGCTGCAACCTCACCACTTTACCCCTTCCTTACCCATTAAGCTTTGCTAGTCTTGATACCCCTGGTAATGGGATTGCTGACTCCTCGTGGCTCACAGATTACTACAACACTAGTTGCAGGTATAGGTAATGCGATGATCATGACACGAGAGAGATGTTTAATGTTTTGGAGTTCTTGTTCCGCTTCTTCTTCGTTCGAGGGATAGGTTCCTGGTCGGCAGCCTGGGCTAGCAGGGTGGATGTCGTTTGAGTTTCTGTTTGTGTTTCATCCGTAGTCGGATGTTGTTCTATGTATGATGTATTGTATTCTTGTGGCATTTGTATGCCCTTTGTATGTATTCCCAACTATCGTGTAATGGTACGATGTAATGATATCACCTTGCAAAAGCGTTTCAATATGCGGGTCTATCCTTGGTGAGACCTTCGAGTTCCTCTCGGATAGGGTCGCATATTGGGCGTGACAAGTTGGTATCAGAGCCTCGACTGACCATAGGAGCCCCCTTGATTGATCGGGTAGTTTGGTCGATGTTGAGTCTAGAAGAAAACTTTTCTGAGTCTAGTTATATCGAAGAGTAGGACTTCTTTTTACTCCTCAGCCTCCTTCGTCGCTCTGGTGAGAAATCTTGACGTAGGTGTTTTGACTTACTCCTCTCCCCCTTCAATTTTTTTAAGATCACGCAGTTAGTTTTCGTTCGTTGCGATGTCAGCTCTTTTCATCCGGTGCTCTCTCTTCAAATGATTCGATCCTCTTCATCTTTTGGCAAGATCAGTCCTTAGTTCTTTCCCTACCGACGTTGTTTCCCCGTATGAAGTTGCCTTTCTTTTTCCCACCTGCCCACCCTTTTTCTTCTCGGAGCCGGAGTTCGTAATCGAGTATCCATCCTACTCGTGTGAAGCCTTTTGTTTTCTCTCCTCAATTATTTCAACCGGTGTTTTTTCTCTTCAAGTTATTCATCGGTTCCCCGTTCAAGTTGCCTTTGTTTTTTCCACCCTCCCACCCCTTTAATTCCCGGAATCCGAGCCTCTATTCGAGCATCAATTTCATTCGTGCGGAGCCTGTTCAGTTTTTCATCAATTGTCTCAACCGGTGAATTCTCGTCTAGTTAATCGTTGTCTGTCTCGTTTTCTTTCTGGTGGACCCAATTCAAGAATTCGGTGTTGGTCATGTTCTTTCCGTAGCTCAAATGTTTCCCCTGGCTCGTTCGCCTCTCGCCATTTAATCCTTCCGGAGTGCTGAAGACATCTTGGAGATTCGTGTTTGCATTCTATTATTTTGAGGTTGTCACCTCATTCAAGTCTTTCAGTTGTTCCGTTGCATCTGTTGGAAATATGACCTAGAGGCAATAATAAATAGTTATTATTATATTTCTTTGTTCATGATAATTGTCTATTGTTCATGCTATAATTGTGTTATCCGGAAATCATAATACATGTGTGAATACATAGACCACAAGGTGTCCCTAGTAAGCCTCTAGTTGACTAGCTCGTTGATCAACAGATAGTCATGGTTTCCTGACTATGGACATTGGATGTCGTTGATAACGGGATCACATCATTAGGAGAATGATGTGATGGACAAGACCCAATCCTAAGCATAGCTCGAAGATCGTGTAGTTTGTTTGTTAGAGCTTTTCCAATGTCAAGTATCTTTTCCTTAGACCATGAGATCGTGCAACTCCCGGATACCGTAGGAGTACTTTGGGTGTGCCAAATGTCACAACGTAACTGGGTGACTATAAAGGTATACTACGGGTATCTCCGAAAGTATCTGTTGGGTTGGCACGGATCGAGACTGGGATTTGTCACTCCGTATGACGGAGAGGTATCTCTGGGCCCACTCGGTAATGCATCATCATAATGAGCTCAATGTGACTAAGGCGTTAGTAACGGGATAATGCATTGCGGTATGAGTAAAGAGACTTGCCGGTAACGAGATTGAACAAGGTATTGGGATACCGACGATCGAATCTCGGGCAAGTAACATACCGATTGGCAAAGGGAATTGTATACGGGATTGATTGAATCCTCGACATCGTGGTTCATCCGATGAGATCATCGTGGAACATGTGGGAGCCAACATGGGTATCCAGATCCCGCTGTTGGTTATTGACCGGAGAGGCGTCTCGGTCATGTCTGCATGTCTCCCGAACTCGTAGGGTCTACACACTTAAGGTTCGGTGACGCTAGGGTTGTAGAGATATGAGCATGCGGAATTGAGATCCCGGACGCCATCCCGCTGTTGTTCGGAGTCCCGTATGAGATCCCGGACGTCACGAGGAGTTCCGGAATGGTCCGGAGGTAAAGAATTATATATAGGAAGTCCAGTTTCGGCCACCGGGAAAGTTTCGGGGGTTATCGGTATTGTACTGGGACCACCGGAAGGGTCCCGGGGGTCCACCGGGTGGGGCCACCTATCCCGGAGGGCCCCATGGGCTGAAGTGGGAAGGGAACCCCTCATGGGCCTCCCCCCTGCGCCTACGGTTGGAAACCCTAGGGTGGGGGGCGCCCCACTTGACTTGGGGGGTAAGTTACCCCCCTGGCCGGCGCCCCCCCTCCAGATGGGTTCCAGGCCGGCGCCCCCCCCTCCCAGGGGGCCTATATAAAGGGGGGGAGTGAGGGCAGCAACATTACAGCCTTGGGCGCCTCCCTCCTCCCCTGCAACACCTCTCCCTCTCGCAGAAGCTCGGCGAAGCCCTGCCGAGATCCCGCTACATCCACCACCACGCCGTCGTGCTGCTGGATCTCCATCAACCTCTCCTTCCCCCTTGCTGGATCAAGAAGGAGGAGACGACGCTGCACCGTACGTGTGTTGAACGCGGAGGTGCCGTCCGTTCGGCACTCGGTCATCGGTGATTTGGATCACGGCGACTACGACTCCATCAACCACGTTCATTGGAACGCTTCCGCTCGCGATCTACAAGGGTATGTAGATGCACTCCTTTCCCCTCATTGCTAGTATACTCCATAGATGGATCTTGGTGAGCGTAGGAAAATTTTAAAATTCTGCTACGATCCCCAACAGTGGCATCATGAGCCAGGCCTATGCGTAGTTACTATGCACGAGTAGAACACAAAGTAGTTGTGGGCGTTGATGTTGCCAATTCTTCTTGCCGCTACTAGTCTTATCTTGTTTCGGCGGCATTGTGGGATGAAGCGGCCCGGACCGACCTTACATGTACGCTTACGTGAGACAGGTTCCACCGACTGACATGCACTAGTTGCATAAGGTGGCTAGCGGGTGTCTGTCTCTCCTACTTTAGTCGGAACGGATTCGATGAAAAGGGTCCTTATGAAGGGTAAATAGAAATTGGCAAATCACGTTGTGGTCATACGTAGGTAAGTAACGTTCTTGCTAGAAACCTACAAACCACATAAAAACTTGCAACAACAATTAGAGGACGTCTAACTTGTTTTTGCAGCATGTGCTATGTGATGTGATATGGCCAGAAGATGTGATTAATGATATATGTGATGTATGAGATTGATCATATTCTTGTAATAGGAATCACGACTTGCATGTCGATGAGTATGACAACCGGCAGGAGCCATAGGAGTTGTCTTTATTATTTTGTATGACCTGCGTGTCATTGAATAACGCCATGTAAATTACTTTACTTTATTGCTAAACGCGTTAGCCATAGAAGTAGAAGTAACCGTTGGCGTGACAACTTCATGAAGACACAATGATGGAGATCATGATGATGGAGACCATGGTGTCATGCCGGTGACGAAGATGATCATGGTGCCCCGAAGATGGAGATCAAAGGAGCAAAATGATATTGGCCATATCATGTCACTATTTGATTGCATGTGATGTTTATCATGTTTTTGCATCTTATTTGCTTAGAACGACGGTAGTAAGTAAGATGATCCCTTATGATAATTTCAAGAAAGTGTTCCCCCTAACTGTGCACCGTTGCGAAGGTTCGTTGTTTCGAAGCACCATGTGATGATCGGGTGTGATAGATTCTAACGTTCGCATACAACGGGTGTTGACGAGCCTAACATGTACAGACATGGCCTCGGAACACACGCAATACACTTAGGTTAACTTGACGAGCCTAGCATGTACATACATGGCCTCGGAACACGGAGGACCGAAAGGTCGAGCATGAGTCGTATAGAAGATACGATCAACATGGAGATGTTCACCGATCTTGACTAGTCCATCTCACGTGATGATCGGACATGGCCTAGTTAACTCGGATCATGTTTCACTTAGATGACTAGAGAGATGTCTATCTGAGTGGGAGTTCATTGAATAATTTGATTATATGAACTTAATTATCATGAACTTAGTCTAAAATCTTTACACTATGTCTTGTAGATCAAATGGCCCACGTTGTCCTCAACTTCAACGCGTTCCTAGAGAAAACCAAGCTGAAAGATGATGGCAGTAACTATACGGACTGGGTCCGGAACCTGAGGATCATCCTCATAGCTGCCAAGAAAGATTATGTCCTAGAAGCACCGCTAGGTGAAGCACCAATCCCTCAGAACCAAGAGTTCATCAATCACGTGCTGATGATTACTCCCTCGTTCAGTGTGGCATGCTTTACAGCTTAGAACCGGGTCTCCAAAAGTGTTTTGAGAAACATGGAGCATATCAGATGTTCGAGGAGCTGAAAATGGTTTTCCAAGCTAATGCCCGGGTCGAGAGATATGAAGTCTCCGACAAGTTCTTCAGCTGTAAAATGGAGGAGAATAGTTCTGTTAGTGAGCACATACTCAGAATGTCTGGGTTGCACAACCGCTTGTCTCAGCTGGGAGTTAATCTCCCGGATGACGCGGTCATTGACAGAATCCTTCAGTCGCTTCCACCAAGCTACAAGAGCTTTGTGATGAACTTCAATATGCAAGGGATGGAAAAGACCATTCCTGAGGTATATTCGATGCTGAAATCAGCGGAGGTGGAGATCAGAAAAGAACATCAAGTGTTGATGGTGAATAAAACCACTAAGTTCAAGAAGGGCAAGGGTAAGAAGAACTTTAAGAAGGACGGCAAGGGAGTTGCCGCGCCCGGTAAGCCAGTTGCCGGGAAGAAGTCAAGGAATGGACCCAAGCCTGAGACTGAGTGCTTTTATTGCAAGGGAAGTGGTCACTGGAAGCGGAACTGCCCCAAATACTTAGCGGACAAGAAGGCCGGCAACACCAAAGGTATATGTGATATACATGTAATTGATGTGTACCTTACCAGTACTCGTAGTAGCTCCTGGGTATTTGATACCGGTGCGGTTGCTCATATTTGTAACTCAAAATAGGAGCTGCGGAATAAACAGAGACTGGCAAAGGACGAGGTGACGATGCGCGTCGGGAATGGTTCCAAGGTCGATGTGATCGCCGTTGGCACGCTACCTCTGCATCTACCTACGGGATTAGTTTTAAACCTCAATAATTGTTATTTAGTGCCAGATTTGAGCATGAACATTGTATCTGGATCTCGTTTAATTCGAGATGGCTACTCATTTAAATCCGAGAATAATGGTTGTTCTATTTATTTGAGAGATATGTTTTATGGTCATGCCCCGTTGGTCAATGGTTTATTCTTGATGAATCTCGAACGTGATGTTACACATATTCATAGTGTGAATACCAAAAGATGTAAAGTTGATAACGATAGTCCCACATACTTGTGGCACTGCCGCCTTGGTCACATTGGTGTCAAGCGCATGAAGAAGCTCCATGCAGATGGACTTTTGGAGTCTCTTGATTACGAATCATTTGACACGTGCGAACCATGCCTCATGGGTAAGATGACCAAGACTCCGTTCTCCGGAACAATGGAGCGAGCAACCAACTTATTGGAAATCATACATACCGATGTGTGCGGTCCAATGAGTGTTGAGGCTCGCGGAGGATATCGTTATGTTCTCACTCTCACTGATGACTTAAGTAGATATGGGTATGTCTACTTAATGAAACACAAGTCTGAAACCTTTGAAAAGTTCAAGGAATTTCAGAGTGAGGTTGCGAATCAACGTGACAGAAAAATAAAATTCTTACGATCAGATCGTGGTGGAGAATATTTAAGTCACGAATTTGGTGCGGACTTAAGGAAATGTGGAATAGTTTCACAACTCACGCCGCCTGGAACACCTCAGAGAAATGGTGTGTCCGAACATCGTAATCGCACTCTATTGGATATGGTGCGATCTATGATGTCTCTTACCGATTTACCGCTCTCATTTTGGGGTTATGCTTTAGAGACTGCCGCATTCACTTTAAATAGGGCTCCGTCGAAATCCGTTGAGACGACACCGTATGAATTATGGTTTGGGAAGAAACCTAAGCTGTCGTTTCTAAAAGTTTGGGGATGCGATGCTTATGTCAAGAAACTTCAACCAGAAAAGCTTGAACCCAAGTCGGAGAAATGCGTGTTCATAGGATACCCTAAGGAAACTATTGGGTATACCTTCTACCTCAGATCCGAAGGCAAGATCTTCGTTGCCAAGAACGGGTCCTTTCTGGAGAAGGAGTTTCTCTCGAAAGAATTGAGTGGGAGGAAAGTGGAACTTGATGAGGTGATAGTCACCCCTTCCGTGCCGGATAGTAGCGCAACGCGGGAAGATGTTCCTGTGGTGCCTACACCGACTGGGGAGGAAGTTAATGATGATGATCATGAAGCTTCGGATCAAGTTGCCACTGAACTTCGTAGGTCCACAAGGACACGTTCCGCACCAGAGTGGTACGGCAACCCTGTCCTGGAAATCATGTTGTTAGACAACGGTGAACCTTCGAACTATGAAGAAGCGATGGCGGGCCCGGATTCCGACAAATGGCTAGAAGCCATGAAATCCGAGATAGGATCCATGTATGAAAACGAAGTATGGACTTTGACTGACTTGCCCGATGACCGGCGAGCCATAGAAAATAAATGGATCTTTAAGAAGAAGACATACGCGGATGGTAATGTGACCATCTACAAAGCTCGACTTGTCGCTAAGGGTTATCGACAAGTTCAAGGGGTTGACTACGATGAGACTTTCTCACCCGTAGCGAAGCTGACGTCCGTCCGAATCATGTTAGCAATTGCCGCATACTATGATTATGAGATATGGCAGATGGACGTCAAAACGGCATTCCTTAACGGCTTCCTTAAGGAAGAGTTGTATATGATGCAGCCGGAAGGTTTTGTCGATCCTAAGAATGCTAACAAAGTATGCAAGCTCCAGCACTCAATCTATGGGCTGGTGCAAGCATCTCGGAGTTGGAACATTCGCTTTGATGAGATGATCAAAGCGTTTGGGTTTACACAGACTTATGGAGAAGCCTGTGTTTACAAGAAAGTGAGTGGGAGCTCTGTAGCATTTCTCATATTATATGTGGATGACATACTATTGATGGGAAATGATATAGAATTCTTGGAAAGTATAAAGGCCTATTTGAATAAGTGTTTTTCAATGAAGGACCTTGGAGAAGCTGCTTATATATTAGGCATCAAGATCTATAGAGATAGATCGAGACGCCTCATTGGTCTTTCGCAGAGTACATACCTTGACAAGATATTGAAGAAGTTCAATATGGATCAGTCCAAGAAGGGGTTCTTGCCTGTATTGCAAGGTGTGCAATTGAGCACGGCTCAATGCCCGACCACGGCAGAAGATATAGAAAAGATGAGTGTCATCCCCTATGCCTCGGCCATAGGGTCTATTATGTATGCCATGCTGTGTACCAGACCTGATGTAAACCTTGCCGTAAGTTTGGTAGGAAGGTACCAAAGTAATCCCGGCATGGAACACTGGACAGCGGTCAAGAATATCCTAAAGTACCTGAAGAGGACTAAGGATATGTTTCTCGTTTATGGAGGTGACGAAGAGCTCGTCGTAAAGGGTTACGTCGACGCTAGCTTCGACACAGATCTGGATGACTCGAAGTCACAAACCGGATACGTGTATATTTTGAATGGAGGAGCAGTAAGCTGGTGCAGTTGCAAGCAAAGCGTCGTTGCGGGATCTACATGTGAAGCGGAGTACATGGCAGCCTCGGAGGCAGCACAGGAAGCAGTCTGGATGAAGGAGTTCATTACCGACCTAGGGGTGATTCCCAATGCGTCGGGCCCGATGACTCTCTTCTGTGACAACACTAGAGCTATTGCCCTTGCGAAGGAGCCCAGGTTTCACAGGAAGACCAGGCATATCAAGCGTCGCTTCAACTCCATTCGTGAAAGTGTTCAAAATGGAGACATAGATATTTGTAAAGTACATACGGACCTGAATGTAGCAGATCCGTTGACTAAACCTCTCCCTAGGGCAAAACATGATCAACACCAGGACGCAATGGGTGTTCGATTCATCACAATGTAACTAGATTATTGACTCTAGTGCAAGTGGGAGACTGTTGGAAATATGCCCTAGAGGCAATAATAAATAGTTATTATTATATTTCTTTGTTCATGATAATTGTCTATTGTTCATGCTATAATTGAGTTATCCGGAAATCGTAATACATGTGTGAATACATAGACCACAAGGTGTCCCTAGTAAGCCTCTAGTGGACTAGCTCGTTGATCAACAGATAGTCATGGTTTCCTGACTATGGACATTGGATGTCGTTGATAACGGGATCACATCATTGGGAGAATGATGTGATGGACAAGACCCAATCCTAAGCATAGCTCGAAGATCGTGTAGTTCGTTTGCTAGAGCTTTTCCAATGTCAAGTACCTTTTCCTTAGACCATGAGATCGTGCAACTCCCGGATACCGTAGGAGTACTTTGGGTGTGCCAAACGTCACAACGTAACTGGGTGACTATAAAGGTATACTACGGGTATCTCCGAAAGTATCTGTTGGGTTGGCACGGATCGAGACTGGGATTTGTCACTCCGTATGACGGAGAGGTATCTCTGGGCCCACTCGGTAATGCATCATCATAATGAGCTCAATGTGACTAAGGCGTTAGTCACGGGATCATGCATTGCGGTACGAGTAAAGAGACTTGCCGGTAACGAGATTGAACAAGGTATTGGGATACCGACGATTGAATCTCGGGCAAGTAACATACCGATTGGCAAAGGGAATTGTATACGGGATTGATTGAATCCTCGACATCGTGGTTCATCCGATGAGATCATCGTGGAACATGTGGGAGTCAACATGGGTATCCAGATCCTGCTGTTGGTTATTGACCGGAGAGGCGTCTCGGTCATGTCTGCATGTCTCCCGAACTCGTAGGGTCTACACACTTAAGGTTCGGTGACGCTAGGGTTGTAGAGATATGAGTATGCGGAAACCCGAAAGTTGTTCGGAGTCCCGTATGAGATCCCGGACGTCACGAGGAGTTCCGGAATGGTCCGGAGGTAAAGAATTATATATAGGAAGTCCAGTTTCGGCCACCGGGAAAGTTTCGGGGGTTATCGGTATTGTACCGGGACCACCGGAAGGGTCCCGGGGGTCCACCGGGTGGGGCCACCTATCCCGGAGGGCCCCATGGGCTGAAGTGGGAAGGGAACCAGCCCTTAGTGGGCTGGGGCGCCCCCCATGGGCCTCCCCCTGCGCCTACGGTTGGAAACCCTAGGGGGGGGCGCCCCACTTGACTTGGGGGGTAAGTTACCCCCCTGGCCGGCGCCCCCCCTCCAGATGGGTTCCAGGCCGGCGCCCCCCCTCCCAGGGGGCCTATATAAAGGGGGGGAGTGAGGGCAGCAACATTACAACCTTGGGCGCCTCCCTCCTCCCCTGCAACACCTCTCCCTCTCGCAGAAGCTCGGCGAAGCCCTGCCGAGATCCCGCTACATCCACCACCACGCCGTCGTGCTGCTGGATCTCCATCAACCTCTCCTTCCCCCTTGCTGGATCAAGAAGGAGGAGACGTCGCTGCACCGTACGTGTGTTGAACGCGGAGGTGCCGTCCGTTCGGCACTCGGTCATCGGTGATTTGGATCACGGCGAGTACGACTCCATCAACCACGTTCATTGGAACGCTTCCGCTCGCGATCTACAAGGGTATGTAGATGCACTCCTTTCCCCTCGTTGCTAGTATACTCCATAGATGGATCTTGGTGAGCGTAGGAAAATTTTAAAATTCTGCTACGATCCCCAACAGCATCATCTATCTTCTTTAATTGTTTTCGACGATGTTTTCTTTTCAGTGGGCCCTAACCCACAGGTCTTTTCCCAGGATCTTACCTGACTCTTCTAATTTTTCCCGGAGTCATTCTCAAATTCTTTTCGAAGTGTGACGTAAGTATGGATTCCATCAGTCATATGCCTTTGCTAAGATAGCTTGCTAATTATTTCATGTTCGGTTCAACTTTCCCTCTTTTCATTCTCCCGGAGTACTTCAACAATTTTGATGGTGTTTCTCGTCGTCATTCTCAACATTTGAAGATCAAAGAAGAGTTTTTCCTCTAAATCTTGCCTGTTCTCTCGAGGATTCGTGGTTCTACGTCTTGTTATCATCGCAAATTACCCCGTTTGTCAGAAATTCTTTTCTTACCCATCCGGAGTATCTCAGGAGTTGTCTTCCGTTTCGATCATTCGAAAGCCATCATTTCATAAGATTTCTTCATTCCAAGTTTTCAGCTCCGTCTGTTCCTATATTTGTACCGGTGCTTCGTTCAAGCATTCTTTAATCAGTTCGCGATCTCTTCGTTCTCTTGCATCTCGCTTCACTCAAGCATCTTCGTTCGTTTCTAATTCTTTCCGGTGATTCGTTCTCTTCTCTTCGTTTGTTTTCATTGCCACGGTGGTTCGTTTGAGAATTTCACTTCTGTTCTTATCATATCAATTCATTCGTTCTTTCCAGTCCTACCGGTGGTTCATGAAGACTTTCCCAAGTGTTGCGCTATATCTCCCCTTAATATTTTCCCAATGTGAATAAGTTGTATGCAATCCATTGCTTCTCATCAATTTAATTGGTGGAGGATGAGCATAACATAATTCTTATTCTTCTTTCATCAAGTTGATTTATCTCTTCTTTTCCGAGATTGTTCATGATGAATAATCTCTTGGTTATAAGTTGTTCATCTTTTCCAAGCTTCTCGCTTGTCTCGACGCGAAGCTCCATCTAAATCATCGCAAGGCTCAAATCTTATTCTATTCTTCCTTCAATTCTATCTCATAATCCTTTTTCTACCGGAGTTCTTCATGGTGGTTCTTCATGAGTTAATTCATTCTTCAAGTGTTCATCAAGATTCTTGTTGGAGCTCAAGCATCTTTTCTTCTTGCTTCTCGAGGTGCAAATAACTCTCCACATTCTTTTGCAGTGGAGTTTTGCATTTCTTCATTCTTCTCAGCTATTTAATCATTTCCGTTGTGGCGTAATTTCACCTCAAGTTTGTGAGATGTTTTCCATAAGTCCACAACAAGAAGCTTATTCTTTTGTTGTTGATTTTCTCAACAACTTCGTTCAATCCTTTCTTCGTAAGGATGCTTTTCAAATTCATTCGTGATAGAAATTGTCATCTTCTTCTCTGTTCCTTTTCATTAAACTCTTTCAATTCTTCCGGAGGCATTGTGTTGTTCCTCTCATCAACTATCGTTCGATCTTGTCCAGCTCAGGTCCAATTCTTTCCATGTTCAGCCGGAGTGCTGCCTAAATTCTTTCGTTCTTATTCCTTTTCTATCTTGTTCTAACCGGAGTAGTTTCAGAGTCTATCTTACTCCTTGAGCCTTTGATTCTCGTCATAATCGTTCTTTCTCTTTTCTACATGAATTCTCTCGACCTTGTTCTTTTCTCACTTCAGCTCTTGTTTCACCTCATCCTCTTCTTTTCAGTCTCGTTCCTAAGATCTCGGGACGAGATCTCTTGTTAGTGGAGGAGAGTTGTAACGCCCCGAATCCGATGCGCCAGGTGTCCTCCGTTTAGTCATCATCACTGCCATGTCATTTGCTTGCTGTTGCATTTTGCCATGTCATCTTGTGATTTGCATCCTCATATTTTCAAAACTGGCATCCGACCTTTTTCCCCGTTGTCCGTTTCGCGATCCGACACTCCCACACGCATCCGTTCCTCCTCTCGGACCTTGTTTCGTGGGTGGCTTAAAAAATGTTCTCAGAATGGGATGAAACTTGGCGTGCGGTGTTGTTGTAGAGTAGGTAGACCGCCTGTCAATTTTTGTTCCATTTGGAGGTCGTTTGACGCCCTAACGATTAACCGTGTAACCCCGAAACCCCTCTCTCTTTGCAGCCCAGCCCCTCTTCACCACAACCCATTAGCCCATCCAAACCCCCTCCATGCTCTCGGTCGTTGGATCGTGATTGCGTGGGCGAAAACCGCACCTCATTTGGACTCTCCTAACTCCCTCTGCCTATAAATTAGTCCCCTCCCCCGAAAATCGCAGATGAAACCCTAGCCCCGCTCTCCTCGCACCGCCGGACGAAAACCCCGCCGCCAGACGTGTCCGCCGGACACGTCGCCCGGGCCAATCAGAGCCCTCCACGTCGCCTCCGCCGCCGCCCGCACCACTCCCGTCGCGCCACGTGGCCTCCCGCCGGCCTCTCTCCTCCCGCCGCCGAAGCCCGCCGCGGCCCATCGCGGGCCCTCGCGGCCCATCCCACCGCCGCCGCCTCCCGCGGGCGCCCGACGCTGGAGCTCACAGCTCCGCACGCCGGGGCCGCCCTCCGCCGCCCCTCGCCGCCCAGCTCCTCCCGCCGGCGCCGCTCTCCGCCACTCGTGCTGCACCGCGCGGCCGCCCGGATCCCGGACCTCGCGCCGCCGCCAGATCCAGGTCGCCACCCCGCCTCCAGTCGCCGGACCCGCCTCCTCCCTCGTGCCCCCTCCGGCGACCCCTCGCCGCGCCCCGTCGCCGGCGTTTGACCGCTGGTTGCTGCCGCCGTCCCGCTTGATCGGGGAGGAGCCCCGATCCGCCCTGCCCGTTGATCGCGCGTGGGCCCCTCGTCCGGCCCATCTCCAGCGCACCAGCCTCCCTGACCGGCCCAGCTCGCCGGCCTGCCTCTTCCTTCCTGGGCCAGCCCGGTGGTGAGCAGCCCGACTAAATCCCGCCCGTTGCGCATTATAGTACTTGACGCTCGTCTGTTTTTTTCACCAAGTCCCTAGAAAACTCATGTTATATGTGCTACTTTGCAATGCCATAACTTTCTGCTCGTAGCTCCGATTCATGCATATGATATGTCAAAATGTTCATATGTGATGCTCTTCATATTGTTGTACTGTGTCATGCTTGTTTGAGTTCATCTTGATGCCCTAATCCTCGTTGCAGAAGTGCTATATGATGTTAACTTGCTAAGACTGTTATAACTTGATGTTTTGTCATTTTCGTTGCATTTTGTGTGTGCATCCTTTGAGCATGATGTCTACATGTTTTAGGAGCATATTCATGCCATATTTACAGTGGTGCAATCCATGTATTTTTGTGTGCATTGTGGTGAGTGCAACAAGCTTGTGAAGTGGGCTACTTGCTGTATCTGTTTTGCTAGTCTGAATCTGTTATATCATGTTGCTATGTTTACTTGATGCTACCATCGTATCCATGCATAATCTGGAGATGTCTAGTTGATATGTTTTGATTTCCATGTTATGGTCTATCATGCCATGCATTTTGATGCCTCATATATGTCCTGTAGCATATGTATTCATTGTCATGAACATGCCTAAATGATGCTCCAGTTTTCTGTTAACTTAATGATGCCATGTTGTGAGCTTGTTGTTGATTGATCTATGCCTCTTTTGGAGTTGCTCCTATTACATGAATTGAATTATGCTATTAATATTTTATCCACATGCCAAGTTTGTTAATTTTAGACTCCATATGACCTATGTTCCAAGCTTGTCAACATGCTATGTTGATGTTGCTGTTTTACACTTGCTGAAACTGTTATTATTTGCAATCTTGCCATGCCCTTTTTAGCATGTTCTGGTGGTTTCTAAAGATAGCTCAGTGTTCATGTTTTGCAATGCTTTACCTGTACATCACGTCCATGCCTTTTGTTTTCTTGTTGGGGTGCTGTAGCATGTCGTTTTGATGTTTGTAAGCTGCCTAGTTGCTGTTTTGGACAGCTTGTCCTTCAAACTTGTTTCATGTGTATGTGTTGAACCATTGCTCCGTTTTGAGTGTGCTCTTAGTTGCAAATCCACCCTTGACTCGTAACTGGTTCCATTGTACTTTTTATCCTAGTTGCAAGTCGACTCTTGACTCGCACGTGGGCTGATAGTTCGTAGTTGTCCTTATTGCAAGGCCACCATCCATTTGTAACTGGGCCTGTAGTTGTCCGAGTTGCAAGTCCACCCTCGTCTCACAACTGGAGCTTGTGTTTTGTGTTTTATCCTGGTTCCAAGTACACCCTTGACTCGCATGTGGGCCCATAGTTTGTTTCATCCCAGTTGCAAGTCGATACTTGACTCGCAACTAGGCTCATAGTTTCATAGTTGTCTTGTTTGCATGCCCACTCTTGCGGCTTGCAAATCGTATCGTAGTTTTGTTTAGTTGTCCCAGTTGCAAGTCCACCCTCGACTCGCAGCTCGTATCGTAGTTTTGTGTAGTTGTCCCTGTTGCAAGTACACCCTCAACTCGCAACTAGGCTCGTAGTTTGTTTTATCCTAGTTGCAAGTCCACCCTTGACTCGCAACTCAGGCCGTCTTTAGTTTTTCATCCCGGTTGCAGGTCCACCCTTGACTCGCAATTGGGCTAGTAGTTTGTTGCATCCCAGTTGCAAGTTGATACTTGACTCGTAACTGGGCTCGTAGTTTCGTAGTTGTCTCAGTTGCAAGTCCACCCTCGCAATTCGCAACTCGTATCGTAGTTTTGTGTACTTGTCCCAGTTGCAAGTCCATCCTCGGCTCGCAACTTGTATCGTAGTTTTGTGTAGTTGTTCCAGTTGCAAGTGCATCCTCAACTTGCAGGTAGGCCCATAGTTTGTTTCATCACAGTTGCAAGTCGCCCTTGAGTCGCAACTCGACCCGTGTTTACTTTTTCATCCCGGTTGCAGGTTGTAACGCCCCGAATCCGATGCGCGAGGTGTCCTCCGTTTAGTCGTCGTCACTGCCATGTCATTTACTTGCTTAGTTTTGCATGTAGCTTCATGTTACCTTGTTGCATCCATGTTTTGGAGTGTGTGCTTGATGTTTGTATGCATTTTGCATCAATGTCATGTTTAACTTGTTTTGCTCATATCTTCTAGGCCGTAGCTCCGAATTAAACGAACTTTATATGTAACTTGACTAGAAAACCGTGTAGATCATCTTGATGCATTTTAAATTGATGTTTAACAACTTCAACATTGTGTTCTAATCAGATCTGGACCAATTTCGAAATTTGCATATGAGGACTTACCGGAATTGTTATATGTTGTTTCCGGCCTCGTTTAAATTTGCTTTGATGTGTTGCTCTTGTATGCATCATCTCTTGCCATGAGTAGCTTCATGTAGCCTTCTCATGCATCATACTTGGTTGAGCATCATGTCTCATTATGTGTTGTGTGTTTGCTTCTTTCCGGTTGTGCTCCTTCTCGTTAGTTCCTGTTTCATTGCGATCATGAGGATTCGTTTGTCTACACTTGGTTCGTCTTCGTGGCTTCATCTTCTTCATGGACTCGTTCTTCTTCCTAGCGGGATTTCAGGCAAGATGACCGTCACCTTGGATCTCACTACTATCATTGCTATGCTAGTTGTCTCGATGCTATCGCTATGTCGCGCTACCTACCACTTGTTTATCAAGCCTCCCAAATTGCCATGATAGCCTCTAACATTTTTCACCCTTCCTAGCAAACCGTTGTTTGGCTATGTTACCGCTTTGCTCAACCCCTCTTATAGCGTTGCTAGTTGCAGGTGCAGTTGCGGGTCGTTCCATGTTGGGACATGGATTTCATGGATATTTTGGGATATCACAATTTATCTTATTTTAATTAATGCATCTATATACTTGGTAAAGGGTGGAAGGCTCGGCCTTATGCCTGGTGTTTTGTTCCACTCTTGCCGCCCTAGTTTCCGACATACCAGTGTTATGTTCCACCCTTTGACTTGCAACTGGGCCAGTAGTTTGTTTTATCCCAATTGCAAATTGACCATGACTCGCAATTAGGCTCTTAGTTTTCTAGTTGTCCTAGTTGCAAGTCACCATCGACTCGTTACTGGGCTCGTAGTTGTTCGAGTTTCAAGCCCATCATTGGCTCGCAGCTGGAGCTTGTGCTTTGTTTTCCATCCCGGTTCCAAGTCCATCGTTGAATCACAACTTGTCCCATAGTTTGTTTCATCCTAGTTTCATAGTCCACCTTTTTGCTAGAGGTCTTGTAGTTGTAGTTGGCCCAGTTGCATGTCTACCATCGACTCACAACTGGCTTTGTACTTGTAGTTCCCAGTTGCAAGTCCACTCTTGACTCGCAACTGCGTTTTTTTGTAGTTGTGGTTGTCGTTATTGCAAGTCAACCCTCGACTCGCAACTTGTTTTCTTTTGTAATTTGTAGTTTCCCCAGTTGTAAGTCCACCCTCAACCCGTGGCTATGGCTTTTGTAGTTGTAGGTGCCCCAGTTGCAAGTCCACCATCGACTCGCAACTCGAGGCTTTGTAGTTGTAGGTGTCCCAGTCGCAAGTACAACGTCGACTCGCAACCCGAGGGTTTGCAGTTGTAGGTAACCTAGTTGCAAGTCCACCGTTGACTTATAACTCAGGGTTTATAGTTGTAGTTGCCATAGTTGCAAGTCCAGCCTCGAATCACAAGGGAGGGTTCTTTTTGTGGTTGTAGTTGCCCAATTGCAAGTCTACCATCGACTCTCAACTAGGCTTCGTACCTATAACTGCCATAGTTGCAAGTCCATCCTTGACACACAACTTGGGATTTTTTTTGTACATGTAGTTGCCCTAGTTGCAAGTCCACCGTCAACTTGGAAATAGGGCTTTTTGTAGTCGTCGTTTCGTAGTTGCAAGTCCACCCTCGACTCGCAATTGGGATTTATGTACTTGTAGCTACTCCAGTTGCAAGTCCACCATCAACTCGTAACTAAGGGCTTTGTACTTGTAGGTGCCCCAATTGCAAGTCCACCCTCGACTCTCAACCAAGGGCTTTGTACTTGTAAGGCCCAACCCATTTTTTTTGTAGCAGTTGCAATTTTAAGCAAAACACACAACTCGCCATCCTAGTTGCATGTCCACCCTCGACGCGCAAGTTGCTCCCATTCCTATCTAGTTGCATGTCCAAACTAACTTGCAACTCGCCGACACAGCTGCATGTCCAACCCCAACACGCAACCTGCCCTCGACCCCTATCTAGTTGCCTGTCCAAACCCAACACGCAACCTACTAACCCAGTTGCATGTCCAAGCCAAACATGCAACTCATGCCCAACATAGTTGCATGTCCACTCTCGGCACGCAACTCGTTCCCCAACCTAGTACCCCTATCTAATTGTAATTTTTTTCAAATACATATCAAATTTTGTAATACACATTTTTTTATTTACACGGAAAACATTTTATAAGACACGTTAGACATTTAAAAAATACATGATGAATATTGTTTTTTCAAATACAGGCCCGAGCATTTTTTAGAATAAGTGGTAAACATTTTTCAAACTCCTGCTGAACTTTTTTTAAAATTTTATCTTTTATAAAAAATACGCGAACACTTTTTTACATTGCATACACATTTTCTAGAAATATTGTGATTTTTTTAATGCGTGAAGTTTGTTTTAAGAATTGTCACGAACATTTCTTTGAATGTGACGAAACATGTTTACCATTGTATAATATGTGTCCTTAAACATCACAAACAATCTTTTCGAATGCATGATTTTTTTTCAAATGTCAATATTTTTTAAATGGTACCAAAAACTAGTTTTATTGATTTTTTGATTAAAATAAAAATAAACCAAATTTATTCGTGTTTTTAATAAAATGTTCGTAATTTCAAAAGTGTCCACACTTTTAAAACTGTTGGGAATTTTCGAAAATAGTTTACATTTTCAAATTTGTTCATGAAGAAATTGTTCGGAATACTAAAATGTGTTCATATTTTTCAAAAAATGTGGGAACTACAAAGTTTATTCACATTAAAATGACTTTTCAATTTTTTAAAAATGTTTGCATATTCAAAAGTATTCGACATTTTGTTTACAATTTGTAAAAAAGGTTTCAAAAAATATCAAGAATAACTTCTAATCTCGCGCTGTATGTGCTGTTATCAATAGTTTACCACTTATTAATCAACAACAGTAGCTATTGGCTGTGTTGGTAGGACCGTAGGAGCTGGTGTTCCCTACCGTTTGGTCATGAGATATAGACAGACCCATATATTTATCTAAGACTTCCCTACAATATGGCTGTAACTATATAAATATAATAACTTTAACAAAAAAGTTGAGCATGTTATAATCTGAAAAAACAGGAGATTTTTTTTTCAAGCCACATGGTCTACCTCCTTCGCATAAAGCAACGGGCAAGGATGTGTGCTGGGATTCGACGGCCAGATTTGTTATTCAGACCCCTTCCTCTGCATTCCCAGAAACTGTAACAAGCAATACTAATCAGCACAGGGTTCTGACTTCAATGTAAGTTCAGAAAAAATAAATTCAGCGACACGTGGTTTTTGGAATATTCAAATCGAATAAGCCGATTGACCAAAACTTAGTTGGACTAACATTCATGTAAAACTTCTGATCATTTGTTCAAATTGAAAACCTTAAAAACTGAAATTTCGGAAATTTCAGTGGGGCCTGAAATATTTCTGAAATCAAAATTTAGAACCATTTCTCAGGCCAGTGGTACGCTATTGCTAAGAAAATGAAATTATGAAAGAATTTGATGAAGACATTGAAACTAAGCAATCAAGTGTATGTAGTAGTAGTACCTAGGACCAAGAGATACGATGTAGGTGCGATCGAAGCGGCAACGAGGTGGTGCTCGATTCTTGGATTTGAACTCCGGGCACTTGGTGACCCACTTCATGATGGCCTCCACTGCCCCGGGATGGATGTGCGCATACAGCCTTGAGGCCCTGCAATTGAAGGCAAGCAAAGCTCGATGAAGCTGAACTCTTGTCATGTCCATTGCCACGGCGACAGTAATTTGCAAGCAGTAGCAATTGGTACTGGATGGGAGATTGGAGACGCACTTGTCTGGGTCGGAGCGCATGGAATCGAGGACGCGGCGGACAGCGCGCAGCTCGGGGTGGGCGAGGAGGCCGACCTCGGCGCGTCGGAAGGAAGCGGCGGAGACGGTGCTGGCCTCCCCGACGGCGAACTTGGACATGACGCCGAAGACGCGGATGCGTGAGAGGACGAGGCTGGCCAGCCGGCTGCAGTCCTCCAGGTCGACGAGGCCCGCCACGTACGCCTCGGCTTGGCTTCCGCCCACTTGTCCTGGGCCAGCAGCAGCCGCAGGTACTCCGGCATGAAGGACACGCCCGTCTCCTGCTCCAGCCTGCAATGCACGAGAAAATCCGCCTTGGATCATGCACGCATCGTTGCAATTGGTGTCTCCGCCGGCAGCGAACAAGAGATTCAGAGAGACGTACGCGTGTGCGGTGTCGGAGAGATTCCAGCGCCTGAGGAAGCACAGGAGCCGACGGAGACGGAGCGACGTCAGGCCAGCGACGTCGCCGTGGAAAGGCCTCATCGCTCTGCTCTCTCCCGGCGTTTCTCTTGATCTCACGTCTCGCTCCTGCCTTCTTTCCTCTGCTTTGCGCCTCCCTTATTATTTCGGTTCCGAGGGAGGGAGAGGGGTGGAGAAGGGTTTATGGGCCGCCTGAGAACTTACTGGGCTGAGAGCTATAGTTTTTTTTAGAAGGCTGGGGGCGGACTAAAAAAAAGACAAAGTTAAAGAGACGGGAGCGGACTCAAAAAAAGACAAAGTTAAGGGCCTGTTCTGAAGTCCTCCAGCTCTACACTTCACAAACTTCACAGATGAATTTGTCCCGAACAGTTTTGCTACGAGAAGCTGGCTTCTCAAAGTTTTGCTCGATGGCAGTGCAAAATCCTGGAGCAGCGACGACCCAGCTCCACCGATGGGAAAAGCTGGAGTTGGCCAGTATTACAACCGAAGTGCCACCGCCAAGTCCAAGCCAGCGAACCGGTACACTCGCACAAAACATAACGCTCCTCTCGCTCTCCATCGAATCGGTACAGGGGCGGCTTCCCTCGATGCCTAGCCCATACTGGGCTGCCTCCAACCGGCCCAGTAGCGCCCAATAGGCCCACAACCTCCCAGCTGGGTTGCAGCAATGGGAGAAGCTGCACACACGACGCAGAACGCTCAGGAATCGCCAGATGAAGCGTGAAGCTGGCTAGTGAAGCTGGATTTGTGAAGTTTTGTGAAGTTGGAGGAGATCAGAACAGGCCCTAAACCGTATTTAACGCTCTTTGCTTCAAACTTCCGGCGATTCAAGGAAATCACTTCATTTCCGCCGGCTGATAATACGCGCTCCTAAGCCGCCTTCTTCTTATGACGCGTGTCCCGCATGGGCCCCACCACTTCCCCACCGTAGAAATCTTATCCCATCTTCTCTCTGTCCTTCCTCTTCCTCCCCTCATATCGTCTCGTCCCCATCTCACAAGGCAGCAAGCAAGACGCAGCTGTGTGCACAGAGACGTGGGAGGCATGCCCAGCCGCAACCTGCTGCGAGATCCAGCCACACCGCCTCTCCGATGCTACGGGAGGAGGCTCCGATGGCGAGCGACACTGGCCGCCGCTGCTAACCCGCACGAGCTGCTCCATGGGGCAGGTGACGGCCACTAGTGACGCCCCTTGTAAGTTCCAACAGTCCCTAGGCCCCGACGAGCGGCAGCGTCGATGGCCGTTGCATAGTGCATAGCAGCTCCGGCGTCGTGGCCGCTGCATCGTAGCTTCAATAGCCGCTGCATTGCAACTCCGGCGGCGTCAACGGCCGCTGCATTGAAGCTCCAGCGACGTCAACGGCCGCTGCATCGCAGCTCCGGTGCGCGTCATGGCCGCTACATTGCAACTCCGGCGGCATCAACGGCCGCTGCATTGCAGCTCCAGCGGCGTCAACGGCCGCTGCATCGCAGCTCCGGCGGCGTCAACTCCGACGGCCGATGCATTGGAACTCTGACGGTCGTAGCTTCGGTGGCGTTGACTCCGACGGCCGCTGCATCATTGCAACTTCGGCGACGTCAACGGCCGCTGCATCGCAGCTCCGGCGGCGTCAACTCCGACGGCCAATGCATTGCAACTCCGATGGCCGTAGCTCCGGTGGCGTCGACTCCGTCGGCCGCTACATCATTGCAGCTCCGGCGACGTCAACGGCCGCTGCATCGCTGTTCCGGCGGCGTCAACTCCGGCGGCCGATGCATTGCAACTCCGACGGCCGTAGCTCCGGTGGTGTCGACTCCGTCGGCCGCTGCATCATTGCAGCTCCGGCGACATCAACGGCCGCCGCATCGCAGCTCCGGCGGCGTCAACTCCGACGGCCGATGCATTGCGGCTCCAGCGACCGGCAGTGTCGTGGCCACTGCGTTCTACGACATTTGCATGGCAGCTCTGGTGACGTCGACTCCGGGCGGTGTCGCAGCTGGTGGAGCGCGAGAGTGGGCGCTGCATGGGTTGTTCGTGTGTTACACGAGAGAGAAGATGTGCGTTGTGTGAAAGTGCGATTCGCGGGACACCAAGCGATTGGCTACGATATATGTTCACGATCAAACGGTTACCAAGCCGGCTTATAACAGTGAGTTAGCCGGCTTACGCCTAGCATCCGCCGAGATTCAATTGCTTTTCTTTTTATGATTTTTTTACCGGTTTTACACATTTTTATTTTTTAAGAATTTCTTTAAAAAAAATCAGAATTTCTAAAATTTTATTTTCAATAGTATTGGTATTTTAGAAAATATTGTTGTATTAATAAAATTGTTCAATCTTTTAAAAAGTGCTCGGGAATGTCCCGCCGAGGTTATTCTTCACCTCCGGCGGCTGGACGCTCTCCTCAAGGACCACACCGCCCACACGTAAGCTCGCACGCTGCAATTTGCTGTCGATCTCTTCATTTGATTCGCGATTCACTCCAGTACTTGCTTATTCCGATCGCTTCCAACTCAGGCTGGAGATGGAGGCGGGGCTGTTCTTCGAGGCGGCGCATCTGGAGCAGCTGGTGAGACAAGGGCTCTGGGCCTCTGCCCACCGCTACCTGCGGTGCTTCTCGGCGCTCTGGGGGGACGGGGATGGGGACGGCGCCGCCACCCAGTACGCCACCCTCCTCAGCAGCCTCTCCCACCACTCCATACTTGCCTGGCTGGCCTGCCGCGGCGACGAAGGCGGTCGCGCCGCATCTTTCCTCAGGCCCTCTGATGAGGCCATCCGCAAGGCCTGCCCCGAGGAAGCCCGACGCAAGGTCATGTACTGCTCCATGACTTCCCAACAAGCCAGGTACTGTACCTACTTATCTTCGCGGCATTGATTTGTACGTAGTCTGTTCAGTCAGACGAATGGCGATTTTTCGCGCAATCCCAGCTCGCCCTCCGTTGGGTTTCGCCGGCTTAGATCGATAATGAGGTCTGTGCCTTTGTAAACGCAGACCATCCGTGAACTGGGAGGATATAAAGCTCGAGACCTTGACGAGGCTGCAGGAGTTGGTTGATCTGCGTCCCAACCTGGACTGCCTGCTGAAAAATCGATTGCCACGACACAAGCCCACGCCGCAGGATGTCATTCCTCTTGGGTATGGTTTTAACTGCTTAATTATGAGCTCAAAGTAACATCGTTTTCATTTCTTTTGCAATTTGACCACATTACTGACCAGCATACGCAATGCTAGCTTACGGGGGTCTCGGAGATACCGGAGGAAGAGAGTCAACCATAAGCCAGCACATGATCTCGCGTATTTTGTTCTACACAAGAGGTACCAAACACAGGATTTCTGTCTTTGTGTCCTTTTTTATCGAGAATATGCGATATCATCAACATTTACACAAATTCCTTTCTCCTGTGCAGGCTGCCCTCTACTCATAAGATAAAACAGTTAGGTGAATGAGGTTTTTGTTCGTCTTTGATACGTGCAACCCAATCGATGTCGTTAGTTTGGTGCCAGACTGCCACCAATTCTTCGTGGCTGAAACTAGTTTGAAATCAGATCTTCCTTTTGTTATTATATAATGTTTTAGTTACTGCTTCAAATGTACAACTACCCAAAGTTTTATCTTTGTGCTTCAAATGTAATGCTGATCACAGTTTTATCTTATAAATTATAATGCCGGTTTGCTTGTTTGGCGCCACTTACTGATCAGTCATAAAAAAATTGAACACATTGGTGCATTATTAATTGATTTGGAACATGAATTCAATTGAATTTAATGATTCTATTATAATTGGAATTTGGAGTTATTTTCTCACACAGTTCCTTTAAGAAGTATAGAGACAATGTAATTGTTGCCATCTATGGCTTGTTCCATTGTTAAACAAAAGGTGGCTTGTTGATTTTGTCCCGCGACGAAAGATTAAGATGTATGCTCCTTTTTTTAACTGCATCCTTTCTTCTGGACAGAAATGTGGGATAACTAATGATACATGTTCGTGGGCAGTTGTCAAGTATTTTGACTGTGAAGATCCTTGCTATACTCAAAATGGTCAGCAAAACTTAATTCAGGAAAGGATACAGACTGGCCAAGAACAAATGAAGAGTTTGATGAAGTAAATTCTATGAAATGAGGACTAAGTGTTTATAAGTACAAAAAAAAAATCTCATGGTCAGGTAGAAATACTAGGAATGCTTAAAATCTCTGACGGAAAGTGTTAGCAGAATATGACTTTGTGGATGTGTCTTTTTTCCCCTAGCGATATAGTTATATGATATACATGGATAAGTACCCCAAATCTGAAGAGTAAAGATAGATGACGAGAGTATTCACAACATTATGTTTTCCAGATCAAAATTCACTTAATCATAATCTTACTAGGCTGCACTTGAGATGTGCGCATGAATATACATTCCTACAGCATAAATAGGAACACATATTCAGTTATTCAGGTCCATGGGAACTTGAACCTACTTTGTTTAGGTTGTGGATATATGAAAAGGAAGGCAAATGATTCTCATGGTCCACATCTCCAGTGAGCCCGGTATTAGAAATATAGAAAACTGCATTCGAAAGTTTCAAAAAAATGTGAAAAAAAAAATCCACATATAGGTATGTGTAAAAATTCACCAAGAGAATTTGTCATATGTGCTATCTGAAGATTGGGAGGGAGATTGTTGTGATATTAGCGAATACGTACATGTCAGTTTAGTAATGTCACTCTTTCCTGATAATAACCAGTGTGAACTGGCATAGTTTAAGATTGGGAGGCAGATTGTTTTGATATTAGCAAATACAGTACATGACAGTCTAGTAACGTCGCTCTTTCCTGATAATAGCCAGAAGTAACAACAAATAGTTGATAGATTGAACTTGCATTGTCTCTACAATTCTGGTTAGGTTCTCTTTAGAAAACTCTAGTGTGAGATGAGATCAGAGCGGGACCAAATAGCCAGTTATATGGGCCAGGGCTATCTTTAATAACTGTTATATGGGCATTTTTGGTGTCTTTTCTTTGTTTCTTTTCATCCATGTACACCAGAAGTGGATATTAAGCCGATTTGTGATTTCTAGCAGCAACTGAAGGAGAATGATTTTATCAGATCAGATGAAATATCGAAGAAGGAAACACAGGATCAATGTTGGATCTGAGCCATTGAACTTTTGAAGACTCGTGGACATACAAGTCTAGCAAGGGGAGGACTCAGTCCGGTACTTGCCTCGGTCAATATATCACCTCCGGTGATAGGCTTTGTATGATACCTGTTCTGTCAATGTACATTGTGAAAAAAGTGAGGTGGTGCTGATGGTTTGACATGGAGCTCTTGTTCTCAACATTATGAGGCACGAGCGACAAGCATGACTTTATTCAAGATGATGTTGCATGTTGCGTTCTAATGGGTCACGCATAGGGCTTAGTTCTGCAAGAAAAATGGAAGAGGTTCCAAATCAATCAGCTAAATTGGGTAAGGACGTGAACACTGCAATAATTGCACTTTGTCCCTCAATGGGTTACACATAACTGGACATTATTCTCTCAAAATGGACTGGGAAGATATATCGAAACGGAGTTGTTGTCGAAATAGGAGAGTATGTTAGTGAAAGGAACGCCCTCGAAATAGGCTTTCGCCCCGCTTTATAGATAAAACATACGTCCATACAACCAAGTCTCAATCATAGTCATAAAAGGAAACTGCTGGGGCCACGACACAAACACACTCAAACGAAAGAAGAAGAAACATAAAAAGGCCGCCAGGGCAAGCTACGAAGCAGACGAACGGTCGGAGAGCCGACGCGCGGAAGACAGCAGAGCGTCCAGATAGAGCTGAAGCCGGTCACAATCTCTCGGCCTAGCGAGCGGATGCCCGTGCTGCAAGAAGGCAAGAAATTTGAAGAACGAGTCAGAAGCACGCCGTGGGAACACCCGCTCAATCACCATCTTATTGCGAGTAATCCAAAGAGTCCACATCATAGCCGCGGAGATAAGCCAGAACAGTCGGCGCTTACGGCCAACCTGAGTGGCCTTACCTGCAGAAACTCTGCAATGTCATGGGCCTTGCACTCCGGTCCCAGAGCCTCACGAACAAAGCACCAAAGTGCCTGTGCTGCTACACACGAGAACAAAATGTGCGTTCCCGTTTCCGGGACGAGGCAAAGGGGGCAAATGCCATTGCCCAGACCATGGCGTTTCAGCACCTCAGTCCCCGAAGGTAAACGATCTCTGAGAAGCTGCCACACGAAAATCTTGATCTTCAGGGGCATCGACGCCTTCCACAATGGGGATAACCACTGGAGAACCGGTAGCCGGCATAGCGCCTGATAAGCGGAACTTACGGAGAATTCTCCCGAAGGAGAAAGACTCCAAGAAATAGTGTCAGGATCCTGGGACAAAGGAAGAGGGACTACTTCCCTCAAGTCTGCCCATTCCTGCACCTCAGCTGGTCCGAATGAGCGGCGGAACGCAATGTTCCCTCATCCAAAGCAGCCGCAGAAACAAGAACAATCGGGTCGTCACAAATCGCAAAGAGCCTCGGAAACCGCATGCGGAGAGGCTCCCCATCAAGCCAGGGGTCCAACCAAAACTGGGTCCCAGACCCATTACCAACCGAGAATCGCAAACCCAGCCTAATCTCATCATTGATGGCCTGGACAGATTTCCAAAACTGGGACCCAGCCGAGTGCGAGCAAGCCAAGAGGGGCTGGCCCTGCAGGTACTTGGACTCAATCAGCTGCAGCCACAAACCTCCATCTCCCCGCAAGATCCGCCAAACCCAACGAAGCATGAGCGCCACGTTCATACGGCGAGACGCAGGGATGCCCAACCCACCTCGGTCCTTTGGCAAGCAGATGTCAGCCCATTTCACCATATGGTACTTAGGCCGACCATCCCCATGCTTGCCAGAAGAACCTAGCCAGCTCCTTGTCAAAGGAACTATGCACACCCTCGGGCAAGATGTACATCCCCATCATATACATGGAAAGGCTAGAAAGGTTAGAGCTAATGAGGACAATTTTGCTTCCTTTAGATGTGAACCTACCGCACTAGGGCTCCGCACGAGACGCTACTCGTCCCACAAGCGGATCATACCCACTCACCAAAATCCCGGACTCAGCCAGGGGCATCCCCAAGTAAGATATGGGGAATGAAGCCAACCTACAATTGAGGTTATCTGCGATCCTATGCTGCTTAGCCTCCGAGTAGCCAAGGACCACAACCTCGCTCTTATCAAAGTTAATCTTAAGTCCAGACATTTCCTCAAAGCAGAGCAAAAGGAACTTAAGATTAACAATGTCCGAGTCAAAACCTTCCACCATAATCATGGTGTCATCCGCATACTGCAAATGGCTAACCCCCCCCCCCCATCCGGAATGAGATGACTAACCACACCCTTAAGGTGGCCGGCCAGCTTGGCCTTATCTAGGATGCCCGCAAGGGCATCAACTGCAAGGTTGAAAAGCAAGGGGGAGAGAGGATCCCCTTGCTTTACCCGCCTGGAGGCCTGGAAGAAGGGTCCCACTTCGCTGTTGATGTTGATCGCCGTGTTTCCAGATCTAACCAATTGCATGATCCAGGAGCACAACCACTCATCAAATCCTCATCGCTGCATCACCAACCTCAAAAAGGACCAGTCCAGATAGTCATAAGCCTTTTGGAAATCGAGTTTGAGGAAGACCCCCTTAAGCCCCTTCGACGCCACCTCGTGGACAATCTCGTGAAGGGCAAGAATCCCGTCATGGATCCGCCGACCCTTCAAGAACGCGGACTGGAGGGGGTGGGCAATCCTTTCCGCCACGGGGGATAAATGGGTCGCGCAAACCTTCGCAAAGATTCGCTCCAACACATTGATCACCGTGATGGGGCGGAATTGCCGAATATCCTTCGCCCCAACTACTTTGGGGATCATAGATATGATGCCATAATTAATCCTAGCCATGTCAAGAGTTCCGATATAGAACTCATGGACCGTGGGCATAATGACCGGACGCAGGATCTCCTAGAATTTTTGGAAGAAACTACCGGAAGGCCATCCGCCCCCCGGGCCGAGCAAGCTTTCATAGAAGCAATCGCCCGTCCCACCTCCTCGGGAGAGAAAGGGAGAGTAAGCTCTGCATTCTTCGCATCGGAGATGGTCGGCAAGCGGCCAAAAGTCGGCGCAGAGGGAGACGCCTCCACGAGGCTCAGCCAAAAACAACTCCTTATAGGAGTAAATATGGGTGGAGATGTCCTTTGGGCTTTCCAGAAGAACACCCCCATCCCAGAGGAAAGGGATGGCACATTTCCGCCTGCAACCATTGGCCATCGCCTGGAAGTAGGCAGTGTTCGCATCCCCTTTAAGGAGCCAGTTCTGGCCCCCTCGACGCTGCCAAAACAACTCCTCGCTCTTGTAAATGTCCATGAGCGAGACCTCAAGGGAGTATCTCCTAATCCAGTCGTCAGGAGACAGGCCCGGCCCATCCGCAAGGCCATCTAGTACCTTAATCTGATCCAGCAGGGCCCCTTTACGGGCCCGAAGATCAGCACCAAGGTTCGCCCCCAGCCCTTCATGGCCTGACGGGCCATTTTAGCACAGTGATGCCAGACATCCACGACACATAACACACGAGGCGGGGACACGACAGCCTCTAACCAGCGGTCACGAACCAGCTCAAAGAAACCCGGTTGCTCCAACCAAAACGCCTCAAAGCGGAAGCAACGGGTTCTAGGGGGGCATCATCCCCTGAAGAGAAAAGCAGGGGGGTATGGTCGGAGCCAATCTGAGTAACCGCCTTGAGGGAGCACAATGGGAACATCACTTCCCACTGGGCCGACACAAATACCCGATCCAAAACACTCCGGATAGGGTCCGCCTGCTTATTCGTCCACGTGAACCTAGCCCCTACGCGGTCTATCTCACGAAGAGCAAGATCCACAATGCAGTCATTAAATAGACGCATGCGGACACGATCAACATTAGGAGAGCTTTTATCCGAAGCCCACCTAATGAGGTTGAAGTCCTCGGCCACCACCATCGGAGTGGTGCACCGCTCCACCTTATTTTTCAGCTCGGCAAGGAAGTCAGCAGAGCGCCCATGATCCGCAGGTCCATAGACAAAAATTACCTCCCAGCTGAGGTGAACTCGTCGGTCGGTGATGGACATGCTCAGGAAGAACTCCCCTCGGTCCATATCCTCAACCGAGAAAGCATCCTCCTTGACTCCAAGCAGGATGCCGCCAGATTGTCCCGTAGCAGGCAGCCACCGCCGGACAAACTGGTGGCGTGAGAGCCCCTGGAGCTCATGCATGCTAAAGTCCTGGCGAATCATCTCCTGAAGTCCCACAATGTCAATCTCTTCTTGCGGCAAATACTCGATGAGCTGCCAACGTCGACCAGTGAGGCCGAAGCCCCTAATGTTCCAACATAGGAGCTTCATTGAATAACCTCACTGGAATCCCTAGGCCCCTCAGGTGGGACTGAGCTAGCCCGCCCGTCAATCGCGGGTCAGGGGGATGCCTTCACCGGACGGCCACGCTACCCCCGCGTGGGGGTGAGGGGGGCAACGGAGGCCTCTTGTCCGAGGGAAGCGGACCTGGAATTTGTGACAGCCTGGATTTTGCCTTCTCTCTTTTTCCGGACTTGATTTTTCCTTTGCCTTGGATTTGAGTTTTTGGAATCAATTCAAATGGACTTATCACTTGGGCATGCCCTTGACCTTCATCCAAGTGACCCATCTACCTCTCATTCAATCTCATTTCTCTGAAAAATCCCAAAATGGTCAAATGAATATTTTTCATAAAAGAAAAATATTCATTTTCTCTTCTCAAACTCATCTCAGAAATCAGTGCTCCAAAGCAACCCTCATTTTTATTGCTCCTAAGATCTTGAAATAATTCCTGAATATTCTTTGAACCTTGGCCCACCTTCCCAAGCAAAAATATTGCATGACATTTTGTAATATTTTGGCTACAGAAAATCATTTCCCTTCTGGCCCAAAAATGCACATTGTACAGCTAGTTTATTTTTCCTTGATCCTTTGGCCCTGGTTTTTCTTGAGCCTCATTACCCTCCTAAGTAAACCCTAACCCCAGAAGATCAGCCCTAATGGCCTTCTAGAATCTCTCCAAACATAGCACCCAAGTTTCTGGCCAGAAACTTGCCAAGAAGCTTGAGTCACTTCTGGTAGGCCTGGCAGTGAGTTCTCAGCATCCCTAGACCTAACACTGCGTGGACTATAGCCCAGACAAGGTTTGGCCGAGCATGTGCATCGCTTTGACCATGCCAGGGCGGTGACCGCGTGTGAACACGGGGTCTGGCACGCGTTCGACGCACTCTGCGTCGCGCCAATGCCTCTGTTCGGCGTGTGCTCGAGCCAGAGCTCGCCGACGACTGGCGCGCCGCGCCACCAGCTTCGACTCATCACTCTTGATGTCTCCCTGGCACTCGCCGACACCGGAGACGCTGCAGCGACCACGGGCACGTCGCGGCCAAAAGCCACAGTGCGCTCGTGCCCTTGTCTTCTTCTCCCCTGCCTCCTGTGCTCGTCCGCGAGCGTGGACAGCTCCCGCCTGAGCGCTGAGCCCTTGCCCCCTCTCACTGGCGCCCTTCGTCATCGCTCGCCGGCTTCCAGAGAACTCCGGTGGCGCCATGTACCCCCTTCCTACTCCGGCTATATATAGAGCCCCTCCCTCCGTTCCGAAGCCACACACCGCACTTCTCAACCACCACGACCAAGTGGGATAGCCGTAGCCCGGTCGGGCAGGCCTCTGGCCGTCGACCATAACCAGAGATCGCCGGCGATCCCCACAGCCCATCCACCCTGCTCCAAAGCCCCTCGAGCTCAACGAACCTCTTAGGCGCATCATTGGAGGTCCACTGGTGTCGCCTGGAAGCAACAGAGCCCCTGGAGTCGCCCCTCGCCGTCGCCTTCTTCCTCTCCGGCAAGCCTCAACCGCCAACGCCGTTTGCGAGCTTGGTTGCGAGCAGCTCCGGCCATCCCCCGACAAGCCATGGGTACGGGCAGGTCCGCCGTGACCCCCTCTCCACTTCTATCCCTCTGGCTTTGCCCAAGATTCCCTCCTCGCCGGCGTGAGCTCCGGCGGAGCACCGCCGTGCTCTGTTTCCTCTCTCCCCCTCTCTCTCCTGACTGGTGGGGCCCGTTGTCAGCCTCTCCACTCGCACCTGAAGCGGTACGAGTGGAGGCGTATTCTGCCTTTACGCCATCGACGTCACCCCCCAGATTTTCTGTTTAATTCAAATTAATTCAAAAATTTGACCACAACTTTGACCAGTGATAATTTCTAGCCTATAAGTCCAAATGAGTTGATTCTTTTTGCATTGTGTTTGTTTCAGAAAGCTCTAGCAGCACACCAAAATGTGGAATTTTCCTTTATGTCTAGAATTTCTGGTGATTTTCAGATTGGGTTTTGACATTTTGTTTTGTGGTTTTTAAATATTTTCAGAAGGAGAGACTTGCCTTGAAGATAACCAAGAGGAGTGTGTCCCTCCTCTGCACTAAGGCAAGCCACACCAGCATTTGGATGGTGTAATTTCAATATCTATGATTTTTCTTACTTTAATATCAGTTCTTTTATGCATTTAAAATTTGATAAATAAATTTGGTTGAATGCTAGTTACCTTGTCATGCTTGAAATGTTTGTTTAAGTTACTGGTTGAATGCATGGAGTAGTTTGGTCTAGTAGAATAGAGTTTGACTTAGTTATATTGCTATGATAAATAATGATAGTTCTTTTTGCTTAATGAGAATTTCATATAAATTATGAGTTAATCAAAATATTGCATGATCATAAATAGTGAGGTATAACGAGTAAAGTTTAATGATGAGTTAGTGCAAGGAAGTTATATTGATAAGGTTGATCCGTTCTTGTGAGTTGCATGTTTTGCATATCAATTAGTTGCATTGCTCATGGCATCGTATGACTTGGCATAGTAGTTTTTATTTTCAAGTTAAACCTGATAATAATCCAACTTGAAGATAACGTTGATCAAGTCATGGTGCCACTGAATCGGGTTTTTCCTCAGTGCGACCACATTTACCTTTATGGGGGGTCTTGATTCGGTCCCTTGTCGTGCCTCTCGCCAGTGCCTCCAACGAGGGAAGGTTATGGGCGTGCGGTACCCTGGCCCGGTAAGCAGACATAACCTTGTGTGCCCGTTTGTTTTTATGGTACCTTGTCCCCGTTTGGGACCGTTTTTGCCATGGCGGTGGCCGTTGATGCCTTTGGTAGGCACGAGGCCACCCAGGACTTAGCCCTGAGAGGGAGTTGGTCGGAGTGGCCGGGAGAGTGTCATGGCAAGGGGAGGGTTTCATCGGAACGCCGTTGGTCTATCCGAATGGGAGTGCGAGGCCATGGGTTTCGTGGTGTGGGTAAAGTGCGCTACCTCTGCAGAGTGTATTCAATCTATCGATAGCCGCATCCTTGGTTACGGACACAACTCGGGAGTAGGTCACACCATGGATCAACATTTATAATTAATCCTGCACACTAAATATTTATTGGTGGCATTGTTGTGATGATTTGTGAGATCATGAGCTGATCATGAGTGATTGGCTTCAGTTGTGATCCGGGTATGATCACCATTTGGTTACGAGGTGACCCGTCTGGTAAGCGAGTCCGAGGGACTCGGTGCACATGTTGGTTTCATCGTATTAGTAGCATTACTTGCATTGCATTAACCTGAATAATTGTCATGATATTGTTTGTCATCGTGCTTATGTTTGTTGTGAGCTTGCAAGTACATTCAATGTACTGACCTGGCGTGTCATGCCAGATTTCAGGCAAGTCGTACCGCATCGGAGAGCTTCCCGTGTCTAGGCCGTGTCCACCTCGGTGTCCCTGTGCTATGGAGTTCCAGTTCGTCGTCATTCTGCTGCCGCGTAGTTTATGTGCTCAAGGCCCCTTCATGTTCATTAAATAATGTACATACTGTTCATCCGCACCGTGTGTGTGCCGCTTGGCCTCTTATCTCGATGTAATATCAGACTTATGTACCCGCTAGCATCAATAAAGCAGTTGTTTCCGTACCATGTTGTTGTGTGTTGCCAGAAGACTTGATCTCTGGGCTGGCAATGCAAGGTAAACCGGTTGCTCTGAGCCGGGGTGCCACAACGCTTGGTATCATAGCCGCGCTGATTGTAGGACACGCTAGACCGTTAGTGCGTTAGTGGAATGGTAGATAGTTTCATCTGAGTGCCGGTAGTTATAGAAATTGATTGCTGCATTGCTTGCATGTTTATCTGTTGTTTTTACTAACCGTATGGTGATTGTGAGTGTAGATGGCTCCAGTTCCGATCTTGTACCATCCTGAGCCAGCTCCGTATACATCGTCGCACCTGCTTCAGAACGTGTGGCGACGACTCTACCCAGAGGGTGCTGATCCAGTGTATCAGGAGCATCTGGCCGGTTCTTTGTATGAGTATTATGCCGAGGTCACTCTACACCACAGTTCCCCTTCCGGCGCTTACACTCCTTCTAAGGGTGGTCTCGATTCTACGCCATCTCAGGCGGTCCAGTTTGCTGCAATCGAAGCTCTTGTAGACTTGCGCTACAACGAGGTTCGCATGCACACCCACCCAGGTTTCTTTTGCTACCCATCTCTGCACGAGAATGGGCGTATCCGCTTTCGTTTGATTAATCCGGCGTGCGATCGTCCTTCTAGCCACCTCTCTCATTATATCACTGCCGGTTATCTCCTGATCTACGAGTTAGCTCGGGAGCTAACCCGAGCCCGGATAGCTCTCGCCGCCGCTCAGAATAGGAACCCTCTACCTACTGTCGGTTTCACTCCATATGTTCCTCCAGCCTCTTCTACCACTCAGGGTACCGTTAACCCTTTGGCAGTGACCCCTCGTAGTGCCCCTACTACGTGGGCTTCCCTAGTCGCTACTCCTGCAGCTCCTATGCTTAGATCCCATCCCGCACCTGCCCCTGAGGGAGAGTCCTCGAGGCAGCGCCGTCGCGTCTCTCTTAACCCGGAGGTCACCACTATCAGTTTAGGATCTGGGTCCGGCTCAGGAGAGGAGCCCGCAACAGCACCATCCGAGCAGTAGATCACTAGAGTATCACCTAAAGGAAATATGCCCTAGAGGCAATAATAAAGTTATTATTTATTCCCTTATATCATGATAAATGTTTATTATTCATGCTAGAATTGTATTAACCAGAAACATGATACATGTGTGAATACATAGACAAACAAAGTGTCACTAGTATGCCTCTACTTGACTAGCTCGTTAATCAAAGATGGTTATGTTTCCTAACCATGGACAAAGAGTTGTTATTTGATTAACGGGATCACATCACTAGGAGAATGATGTGATTGACTTGACCCATTCCGTTAGCTTAGCACTCGATCGTTTAGTATGTTGCTACTGCTTTCTTCATGACTTATACATGTTCCTATGACTATGAGATTATGCAACTCCCGTTTACCGGAGGAACACTTTGTGTGCTACTAAACGTCACAACGTAACTGGGTGATTATAAAGGTGCTCTACAGGTGTCTCCAAAGGTACTTGTTGGGTTGGCGTATTTCGAGATTAGGATTTGTCACTCCGATTGTCGGAGAGGTATCTCTGGGCCCACTCAGTAATGCACATCACTATAAGCCTTGCAAGCATTGTAATCAATGAGTTAGTTGCGGGATGATGTATTACGGAACGAGTAAAGAGACTTGCCGGTAACGAGATTGAACTAGGTATTGAGATACCGACGATCGAATCTCGGGCAAGTAACATACCGATGACAAAGGGAACAACGTATGTTGTTATGCGGTTTGACCGATAAAGATCTTCGTAGAATATGTAGGAGCCAATATGAGCATCCAGGTTCCGCTATTGGTTATTGACTGGAGACGTGTCTCGGTCATGTCTACATAGTTCTCGAACCCGTAGGGTCCGCACGCTTAAAGTTAGATGACGGTTATATTATGAGTTTATGTGTTTTGATGTACCGAAGGAGTTCAGAGTTCCGGATGAGATCAGGGACTTGACGAGGAGTCTCGAAATGGTCGAGACGTAAAGGTCGATATATTGGACGACTATGTTTGGACATCGGAAAGGTTCCGAATGATTCGGGTATTTTTCGGAGTACCGGAGAGTTACGGGAATTCGTATTGGGCCTTAATGGGCCATACGGGAAAGGAGAGAAAGGCCCCAAAGGGTGGCCGCACCCCTCCCCATGGACTAGTCCGAATTGGACTAGGGAGGGGGGCGCCCCCTTCCTTCCTTCTCCTTCTCCCTTCCCTTCTCCTACTCCAACAAGGAAAGGAGGAGTCCTACTCCCGGTGGGAGTAGGACTCCCCCCTTGGGGCGCCCTCCTCCTAGGCCGGCCGCCTCCCCCCTTGCTCCTTTATATACGGGGTCAGGGGGCACCCCAAAGACACAACAATTGATCTATTGATCTCTTAGCCGTGTGCGGTGCCCCCCTTCACCATAATCCACCTCGATAATATCGTAGCGGTGCTTAGGCGAAGCCATGCGCCGGTAGAACATCATCATCATCACCACGCCGTCGTGCTGACGGAACTCTCCCTCAAAGCTCGGCTGGATCGGAGTTCGAGGGACGTCATCGAGCTGAACGTGTGCTGAACTCGGAGGTGCCGTACATTCGGTACTTGGATCGGTTGGATCGTGAAGACGTACAACTACATCAATCGCGTTGTGCTAACGCTTCCGCTTTCGGTCTACAAGGGTACGTGGACAACACTCTCCCCTCTTGTTGCTATGCATCACCATGATCTTGCGTGTGCGTAGAATTTTTTTGAAATTACTACGTTCCCCAACAGTGGCATCCGAGCCAGGTTTTATGCGTAGATGTCATATGCACGAGTAGAACACAAGTGAGTTGTGGGCGATATAAGTCATACTGCTTACCAGCATGTCATACTTTGGTTCGGCGGTATTGTTGGATGAAGCGGCCCGGACCGACATTACGCGTACGCTTACGCGAGACTGGTTCTACCGACGTGCTTTGCACATAGGTGGCTGGCGGGTGTCAGTTTCTCCAACTTTAGTTGAACCGAGTGTGGCTACGCCCGGTCCTTGCGAAGGTTAAAACAGCACCAACTTGACAAACTATCGTTGTGGTTTTGATGCGTAGGTAAGAACGGTTCTTGCTAAGCCCGTAGCAGCCACGTAAAAATTGCAACAATAAAGTAGAGGACGTCTAACTTGTTTTTGCAGGGCATGTTGTGATGTGATATGGTCAAGACATGATGCTAAATTTTATTGTATGAGATGATCATGTTTTTGTAACCGAGTTATCGGCAACTGGCAGGAGCCATATGGTTGTCGCTTTATTGTATGCAATGCAATCGCCCTGTAATGCTTTACTTTATCACTAAGCGGTAGCGATAGTCGTAGAAGCATAAGTTGGCGAGACGACAACGATGCTACGATGGAGATCAAGGTGTCGCGCCGGTGACGATGGTGATCATGACGGTGCTTCGGAGATGGAGATCACAAGCACAAGATGATGATGGCCATATCATATCACTTATATTGATTGCATGTGATGTTTATTTTTTATGCATCTTATCTTGCTTTGATTGACGGTAGCATTATAAGATGATCTCTCACTAAATTATCAAGGTATAAGTGTTCTCCCTGAGTATGCACCGTTGCGAAAGTTCTTCATGCTGAGACACCACGTGATGATCGGGTGTGATAGGCTCTACGTTCAAATACAACGGGTGCAAAACAGTTGCACACGCGGAATACTCAGGTTAAACTTGACGAGCCTAGAATATAACAAATATGGCCTCGGAACACTGAGACCGAAAGGTCGAGCGTGAATCATATAGTAGATATGATCAACATAGTGATGTTCACCATTGAAACTACTCCATCTCACGTGATGATCGGACATGGTTTAGTTGATATGGATCACGTGATCACTTAGAAGATTAGAGGGATGTCTATCTAAGTGGGAGTTCTTAAGTAATATGATTAATTGAACTTAAATTTATCATGAACTTAGTCCTATTAGTATTTTGCAAATTATGTTGTAGATCAATAGCTCGCGTTGTTGCTTCCCTATATTTATTTTGATATGTTCCTAGAGAAAAATTATGTTGAAAGATGTTAGTAGCAATGATGCAGATTGGATCCGTGATCTGAGGATTATCCTCATTGCTGCAGAGAAGAATTATGTCCTTGATGCACCGCGAGGTGACAGACCTATTGCAGGAGCAGATGCAGATGTTATGAACGTTTGGCTAGCTCAATATGATGACTACTTGATAGTTTAGTGCACCATGCTTAACGGCTTAGAATCGGGACTTCAAAGACGTTTTGAACGTCATGGACCATATGAGATGTTCCAGGAGTTGAAGTTAATATTTCAAGCAAATACCCGAGTTGAGAGATATGAAGTCTCCAACAAGTTCTATCGCTAAAAGATGGAGGAGAATAGCTGAAGCAGTGAGCATGTGCTCAGATTGTCTGGGTACTACAATCGCTTGAATCAAGTGGGAGTTAATCTTCCAGATAAAATAGTGATTGAGAGAATTCTCTAGTCACCATCACCAAGTTAGTAGAACTTCATGATGAACTATAGTATGCAAGGGATGACGAAAGTAATTCCCGAGCTCTTCGCGATGCTGAAATCGACGAAGGTAGAAATCAAGAAAGAGCATCAAGTGTTGATGGTTAACAAGACCACTAGTTTCAAGAAAAGGGCAAAGGGATAGAAGGGGAACTTCAAGAAGAACGGCAAGCAAGTTGTTGCTCAAGTGAAGAAGCCCAAGTCTGGACCTAAGCCTGAGACTAAGTGCTTCTACTGCAAAGGGACTGGTCACTGGAAGCGGAACTGCCCCAAGTATTTAGTGGATAAGAAGGATGGCAAAGTGAACAAAGGTATATTTGATATACAGATTATTGATGTGTATTTTACTAGTGTTCGTAGCAACCCCTCGGTATTTGATACTGGTTCAGTTGCTAAAGAGTAGTAACTCGAAAAGGGAGTTGCATAATGAACAGAAACTAGTTAAGGATGAAGTGACGATGTGTATTGGAAGTGGTTCCAAGATTGATATGATCATCATCGCACACTCCCTATACTTTCGGGATTAGTGTTGAACCTAAAAAAGTGTTATTTGGTGTTTGCGTTGAGCATGAATATGATTTGATCATGTTTATTGCAATACGGTTATTCATTTAAGTTAGAGAATAATTGTTGTAATGTTTACATGAATAAAACCTTATATGGTTACACACCCAATGAAAATGGTTCGTTGGATCTCGATCGTGGTGATACACATATTCATAATATTGAAGCCAAAAGATGCAAAGTTAATAATGATAGTGCAACTTATTTGTGGCACTGCCGTTTAGGTCATATTGGTGTAAAGCGCATGAAGAAACTCCATGCTGATGGGCTTTTGGAATCACTTGATTATGAATCACTTGATGCTTGCGAACCATGCCTTATGGGCAAGATGACTAAGACTCCGTTCTCCGGAACAATGGAGCGAGCAACTGACTTATTGGAAATAATACATACTGATGTATGCGATCCGATGAGTGTTGAGGCTCGCGGCGGGTATCGTTATTTTCTGACCTTCACAGATGATTTGAGCAGATATGGGTATATCTACTTGATGAAACATAAGTCTGAAACATTAGAAAAGTTCAAAGAATTTCAGAGTGAAGTGGAAAATCATCGTGACAAGAAAATAAGGTTTCTACGATCTGATCGCGGAGACAAATATTTGAGTTACGAGTTTGGTCTTCAAATTAAAACAATGTGGAATAGTTTCACAAATTCGTGCCACCTGGAACACCACAACATAATGGTGTGTCCGAACGTCATAACCGTACTTTATTGGATATAGTGCAATCTATGATGTTTCTTACCGATTCACCACTATAGTTTTGGGGTTATGCATTAGAAACAGCTGCATTCACGTAAAAAGGGCACCATCTAAATTCGTTTGAGACGACACCGTATGAACTATGGTTTGGAAAGAAACCAAAGTTGTCGTTTCTTAAAGTTTGGGGTTGCGATGCTTATAAGAAAAAGTTTCATCCTGATAAGCTCAAACCCAAATCGGAGAAATGTTTCTTCATAGGATACCCAAAGGAGACAGTTGGGTACACCTTCTATCACAGATCCGAAGGCAAGATATTCGTTGCTAAGAATGGATCCTTTCTAGAGAAGGAGTTTCTCTCGAAAGAAGTGAGTGGGAGGAAAGTAGAACTTGATGAGGTAACTGTACCTGCTCCCTTATTGGAAAGTAGTTAATCACAGAAATTGGTTCCTGTGATGCCTACACCAATTAGTGAGGAAGTTAATGATGATGATCATGAAACTTCAGATCAAGTTGTTACTAAACCTCGTAGGTCAACCAGAGTAAGATCCGCACCAGAGTGGTACGGTAATCCAGTTCTGGAGGTTATGTTACTAGACCATGACGAACCTACGAACTATGAAGAAGCGATGGTGAGCCCAGATTCCGCGAAATGGCTTGAGGCCATGAAATCTGAGATGAGATCCATGTATGAGAACAAAGTATGGACTTTGATTGACTTGCCCAATGATCGGCGAGCCATTGAGATTAAATGGATCTTCAAGAGGAAGACGGACGCTGATAGTAGTGTTACTATCTACAAAGCTAGAATTGTCGCAAAAAGGTTTTCGACAAGTTCAAGATGTTGACTATGATGAGAGTTTCTCACTCGTATCTATGCTTAAGTCTGTCCGAATCATGTTAGCAATTGCCGCATTTTATGAAATCTGGCAAATGGATAAACAAAACTGCATTCCTTAATGGATTTATTAAAGAAGAGTTGTATATGATGCAACCAGAAGGTTTTGTCAATCCTAAAGGTGCTAACAAAATATGCAAGCTCCAGCGATCCATCTATGGACTGGTGCAAGCATCTCGGAGTTGGAATATACGCTTTGATAAGTTGATCAAAGTTTATAGTTTTATACAGACTTGCGGTGAAGCCTGTATTTACAAGAAAGTGAGTGGGAGCACTACAGCATTTCTGATAAGTATATGTGAATGACATATTGTTGATCGGAAATAATGTAGAATTATTCTGCAAAGCATAAAGGAGTGTTTGAAAGGAGTTTTTCAAAGAAAGACCTCGGTGAAGCTGCTTATATTGAGCATCAAGATCTATAGAGATAGATCAAGACGCTTGATAAGTTTTTTCAATGAGTACATACCTTAACAAGATTTTGAAGTAGTTCAAAATGGAACAATCAAAGAAAGAGTTATTGCCTGTGTTACAAGGTGTGAAATTGAGTAAGACTCAAAGCCCGACCATGGCAGAAGATAGAAAGAGAATGAAAGTCATTCCCTATGCCATAGGTTCTACAAAGTACGCCATGCTGTGTACCAGATCTATTGTATACCCTACCACTGAGTTTGGCAAGGGAGTACAATAGTGATCTAGGAGTAGATCACTGGACAGCGGTCAAAATTATCCTTAGTGGAATAAGGATATGTTTCTCGATTATGGAGGTGAAAAAAGGTTCGTCGTAAAGGGTTACGTCGATGCAAGTTTTTGACACTGATACAGATGACTCTAAGTCTCAATCTGGATACATATTGAAAGTGGGAGCTATTAGCTAGAGTAGCTCCGTGCAGAGCATTGTAGACATAGAATTTGCAAAATACTTACGGATCTGAATGTGACAGACCTGTTGACTAAAATTATCTCACAAGCAAAACATGATCACACCTTAGTACTCTTTGGGTGTTAATCACATAGCGATGTGAACTAGATTACTGACTCTAGTAAACCCTTTGGGTGTTGGTCACATATCGATGTGAACTATGGGTGTTAATCACATAAAGATGTGAACTATTGATGTTAAATCACATGGCGATGTGAACTAGATTATTGACTCTAGTGCAAGTGAGAGACTGAAGGAAATATGCCCTAGATCCAATAATAAAGTTATTATTTATTCCCTTATATCATGATAAATGTTTATTATTCATGCTAGAATTGTATTAACCGAAAACATGATACATGTGTGAACACATAGACAAACACAGTGTCACTAGTATGCCTCTACTTGACTAGCTCGTTAATCAAAGATGGTTATGTTTCCTAACCATGGACAAAGAGTTGTTATTTGATTAACGGGATCACATCATTAGTTGAATGATGTGATTGACTTGACCCATTCCGTTAGCTTAGCACTCGATCGTTTAGTATGTTGCTACTCCTTTCTTCATCACTTATACATGTTCCTATGACTATGAGATTATGCAACTCCCGTTTACCGGAGGAACACTTTGTGTGCCACCAAACGTTACAACGTAACTGGGTGATTATAAAGGTGCTCTACAGGTGCTTCCAAAGGTACTTGTTGGGTTGGCGTATTTCGAGATTAGGATTTGTCACTCCGATTGTCGGAGAGGTATCTCTGGGCCCACACAGTAATGCACATCACTATAAGCCTTGCAAGCATTGGAACTAATGAGTTAGTTGCGGGATGATGTATTACGGAACGAGTAAAGAGACTTGCCAGTAACGAGATTGAACTAGGTATTGAGATACCGACGATCGAATCTCGGGCAAGTAACATAACGATGACAAAGGGAACAACGTATGTTGTTATGCGATTTGACCGATAAAGATCTTCGTAGAATATGTGGGAGCCAATATGATCATCCAGGTTCCGCTATTGGTTATTGACCGGAGACGTGTCTCGGTCATGTCTACATAGTTCTCGAACCCGTAGGGTCCGCACGCTTAAAGTTAGATGACGGTTATATTATGAGTTTATGTGTTTTGATGTACCGAAGGAGTTCGGAGTCCCGGATGAGATCAGGGACTTGACGAGGAGTCTCGAAATGGTCGAGATGTAAAGATCAATATATTGGGCGACTATATTCGGACATCGGAAAGGTTCCGAGTGATTCGGGTATTTTTCGGAGTACCGGAGAGTTACGGGAATTCGTATTGGGCCTTAATAGGCCATACGGGAAAGGAGAGAAAGGCCCCAAAGGGTGGCCGCACCCCTCCCCATGGACTAGTCCGAATTGGACTAGGGAGGGGGGGCGCCCCCCTTCCTTCCTTCTCCTTCTCCCTTCCCTTCACCTACTCCAACAAGGAAAGGAGGAGTCCTACTCCCGGTGGGAGTAGGACTCCCCCCTTGGCGTGCCCTCGTCCTAGGCCGGCCGCCTCCCCCCTTGCTTCTTTATATATGGGGGCAGGGGGCACCCCAAAGACACAACAATTGATCTATTGATCTCTTAGCTGTGTGCGGTGCCCCCCTTCACCATAATCCACCTCGGTAATATCGTAGCGGTGCTTAGGCGAAGCCCTGCGTCGGTAGAACATCATCATCATCACCACGCCGTCGTGCTGACGGAACTCTCCCTCAAAGCTCGGCTGGATCGGAGTTCGAGGGATGTCATCGAGCTGAACGTGTGCTGAACTCGGAGGTGCCGTACGTTCGGTACTTGGATCGGTCGGATCGTGAAGACGTACGACTACATCAACCGCGTTGTGCTAACGATTCCTGTTTCGGTCTACGAGGGTACGTGGACAACACTCTCCCCTCTCGTTGCTATGCATCACCATGATCTTGCGTGTGCGTAATTTTTTTTTGAAATTACTACGTTCCCCAACATCACCATCGTCAGGAGTATGATGTATGGATGTAGTCGTACGAGTTGTGATGCTTAGTTTCTTGTATGCGGGTAGTAAACCCGTCATGATGTTTAACTCTTATGTTGAGTCTATGTATAATTATGTTGGAACGTTCTTTTTATTCGCCTTGGTTTCTTTCGCTATTTTCTTCTGGGATTGTCGCTGGCTTTCCTCCCATTCTGGGATATTTCTCATCGCGGTTGCTGTGTATTGGGAAAATAAATAATAGGATGACGCGGGGAGGCAGCAGCATCCAAGCTTGTGAGGATGTCCCTATTCGTCGCTCCGCAAGACAAGCATGACATTCCCCCGAGCCGTGCCAGCCACCTCCGCCTCCACCGACACATCCGCCTTCCACTGAGGAAATCATGCGAATGTTTGAAGAAAGGAGGAGCAACGATCTGCTGGAACTATTGAAAAGTGTGCAGGTTATGGTTGGGCAGAATGGAAATCAGAATGGTCATTACTCCAAGCTGTCAGATTTTCAGCGAACCGAGCCTCCCAGTTTCAGCCAAGTTAATGATCCATTGGACGCTGATGATTGGTTAAGGACTATTGACTAGAAACTGGAATTGCTCGCACTGAAGGAGACAAGGTCCCTTTCGCAACACATTATCTCGAAGGAGCTGCCGCGATATGGTGGGATAATGCTAAATCCATGTGGTCCACGGACGAGGAAATTACTTGGACTAAATTCAAGGATCATTTCTGCAAGTATCATATTCCTGCCGGAATTATGAAAATCAAGCAGCGCGAATTCCTCGCTCTCACTCAAGGAAGCATGTCAATAAGCGAGTATCTGAATAAGTTCAACCATTTGGCCCGTTATTCTCTCTATGTTGTGATCACCGAAGAACGGAAGATCGACAGATTTCTTGGAGGACTGAATAAGCATCTCAGGTGCACTCTCAGTATGTTTGATTTTCCGGACTTTCAAACTCTGGTGAACAAGGCCCTCATTGCAGAAAGGGAACACAAGCTCATGCACGACAATAGGCCAGCTAATAATGACCACAAGCGCAAATTCGAGCCTAAGAAGGATACGCAACCCGTGCAGAAGGCTCGTACTTGGCAACAGACTCAGGTTGACTACAAACCCAACTAGCAGCAAAATGTCAACAAGACCACCACTCAAGTCAAGAATGTCGTGACCAGTCCGGTACGGGAAGAATGTCAGAGCAACAATTCTTGTTTCAACTATGGACAAACCGGACATTACGCCAGACAGTGCCCCAAGAACAGCATGCCAACAGCTCCATTCCGTCCGCAAGTCAACTACCTGGAGCCATATTCCATCCCGAGTGCCATCCAAGGGCAAATCCATCATATCTCTACCGATGAAGCCCAAGAGGACCCGAAAGTCGTCATTGGTATGTTTCCTGTTAATAACGTACCTGCCATAATTTTATTTGACTCTGGGGCTTCCCACTCTTTTATTTTGCGGAGTTTTGCTGCCCAAAACAAATTTTCTTGCTCGATTTTGGGAAAACATATGTTGGTACAACCCCCGGATCCTTGCTCAGAAGCAACCTGGTGTGCCGTAATTTGGAAATTGATATAAAGGGAGTCAAGTTTCCAACGTCTCTGATCATCATCGAATCTGACAAATTGGATATTACTCTGGGAATGAACTGGTTAACCCAATACCAAGTATGCATCAACTATGCGACCAGAGAAGTTACCATGGCAAGTCAGGGGGGTCGCACCGCAAGTTTTTATGCCCGCAGAAGCATACCCAAGAAGGATATGGTTTTCACAGCTATGGCTGAAGAAGTGGAATTGATTCCAGTGGTCAGTGAGTATCCAGATGTATTTCCTGAGGAATTGCCAGGAATGCCGCCATACAGAGAATTGGAGTTTGCAATTGACTTGGTGCCTGGAACCACACTGATACACAAGAAATATTATCAGATGCCTTCATCAGAGTTGGTGGAATTAAAGAAACAGCTGGATGAGATGCTGCAGAAAGGATACATCCGTCCCAGCTCTTCACCGTGGGGATCACCCGCTATATTCGTGGATAAAAAGGATGGCATTCTTCGGATGTGTGTGGACTACCGACAGTTGAATGACGTCACTATCAAAAACAAGTATCCATTACCAAGGATTGATGATTTGTTTGATCAACTCAGTGGGGCCAAAGTATTCTCCAAAATTGATTTGAGGACCGGATATCATCAACGCAAAATCAAGAAGGAAGATATTCCCAAGACCGCATTCACTACTCGATACGGTCTTTATGAGTATACCGTTATGTCATTCGGTCTCACCAACGCCCCTGCCTTCTTCATGCATATGATGAATAAGGTGTTTATGGATTTCTTGGACAAATTTGTGGTGGTGTTCATCGATGACATCCTCATTTATTCAAAAAGAGAAGACGAACACAAGGATCACCTCCGAGCAGTTTTGCAAAGACTCCGCGACCATCAGCTCTACGCGAAGTTCAGCAAATGTGAATTTTGGCTCAAGCAAGTGGGATTTTTAGGGCATATTCTCTCAGCAGAAGGAATAGCCGTGGATCCAAGTAAGGTGAAAGATGTGCTTGATTGGTCCGCACCCACGACAGTCTCAGAAATCTGGAGTTTCCTTAGACTAGCCGGGTATTATCGCCGCTTTATTGAAGGATTCTCTAGGATTGCCAAGCCAATGACAGAACTCCTAAAGAAGGATAAGAAGTTTGAATGGACTGAGGACTGTGAACGGAGTTTCAATGAGTTAAAAATCAGACTGGCGTCAGCACCAGTATTGACTCTTCCCGACATCTACCGCAGTTTTGATGTCTACTGCGACGCCTCCAAAAAGGCCTTGGATGTGTACTTATGCAAGATGGCAAGGTTGTGGCCTATGCATCCCGACAACTATGGCCGCACGAAGGAAATTATCCCACTCATGATTTGGAATTGGCTGCGGTGGTGCACGCTTTGAAGATCTGGAGACACTATCTTATTGGAAAGAGGTGCCAGATATTTGCCGACCACAAGAGTCTCAAGTATATATTCACTCAGCCCGATCTAAACCTTCGGCAACGAAGATGGCTCGAGTTGGTTAAGGATTACGACCTCGGAATAAATTATCACCCGGGTAAAGCTAATGTGGTGGCTGATGCTCTCAGCCGAAAGCCTGCCAACCTGAATGCTCTAATGGATTCTTTGCCTCCTGAACTTTGTGAAGAAATCGCTCAGCTAAATTTGGTAATTGTGGATGCCAGTCTTGCCAGCATATTGGAAATTGCTCCTACCCTCGAGGTAGAAATTTGCAGCGCTCAAGCAGATGACAAATCATTGCAATTATATGCCAAGCGTTCTCAAGAAAGACAAACACAAGATTTCTCTAAGGATCAGCAAGGTACGCTAAGGTTCGAGGAAGGATTTGCGTACCCAACCAAGAAAGTCTGAGAAAGAAGATATTGGCAGAAGCACACGAATTGTCATACGCAATTCACCCAGGTGGCACCAAAATGTACGAAGACCTTCGTCAGATATTCTGGTGGGATGGAATGAAGAAAGACATCGCTTACTTTGTGGCTTGTTGTGATATATGCAACAAGGTAAAGGCGGAACACCAAAAACCCGCCGGACTCCTTCAACCCTTACCCGTATCGCAATGGAAATGGGACGATGTCTGCATGGATTTCATCACGGGTTTACGAAGGACCAAGGGAATGACACAGTATGGGTCATAGTGGACACATTGACGAAGGTAGCCCATTTCCTTCCCATCCGGACCACCTACCGTGCCGATCAACTTGCACAATTGTATGTGTCTAGAATCATTAGTCTGCATGGAGTGCCAAAGACTATCACCTCAGATAGAGGATCTCTCTTCACTTCAGCATTTTGGTCCCGACTACATCAAGCCTTTGGGACTACCCTGAAATACAACACAACTTATCATCCCCAGACAGATGGACAGACTGAGCGAGTAAATCAAATACTCGAGGATATGCTCCGAGCATGTGCATTGGCCCAAGGATCCAAGTGGGAAGACTGTCTGCCGTATGCCGAGTTTTCTTACAACAACAATTTCCAGACCAGCTTAAAGATGTCACCCTATGAAGCCCTGTATGGCCGTAAGTGCCGCACTCCACTGAACTGGTCTCAAACCGGAGACAGTCGTATTTTCGGGACTGATTTAATGATCGAAGCTGAGAAGCAAGTCAAGGAGATCCGAGACAGACTGCAGTTGGCCAAGTCACGACAGAAAAGTTATTATGACACAAAACATCGTCAGATCAGCTTTGAACCCGGAGAACACGTGTATCTCTGAGTCACCCCTATGAAAGGAGTTAAGAGATTTCAGACTCGAGGAAAGTTGGCACCCAGATATATTGGTCCATTTCCAGTCATGACCAGAGTCGGATCAATTGCCTATCAGTTGGAATTTCCACTAGAACTGTCAGAGCTACACAACGTGTTTCATGTCTCACAGCTAAGGAGATGTATCTCGCCACCGGAGAAAAGGACTGATATGGCAGAGATAAAAATGGCTAAGGATTTAACATATGAGGAAAGACCAACCAGAATATTGGATGAGACAGAAAGAGTCACTCGCAACCAAGTGATAAGGTTTTACAAGGTTCAGTGGGAGCATCACAGCGAGGAAGAGGTAACCTGGGAAAGAGAGGAATTTTTAAGGACTGCCTACCCAGAACTGTTTTCCCAAGCAACCGAATCACGAAAACAGATTCATCCTAAGTGGGGGAGGTTTGTGACAGCCTGGATCTTGCCTTCTTCTTTTTCCGGACTTGATTTTGCCTTTGCCTTGGATTTGAGTTTTTGGAATCAATTCAAATGGACTTATCACTTGGGCATGCCCTTGACCTTCACCCAAGTGACCCATCTACCTCTCATTCAATCTCATTTCTCTGAAAAATCCCAAAATGGTCAAATGAATATTTTTCATAAAAGAAAAATATTCATTTTCTCTTCTGAAACTCATCTCAGAAATTAGTGCTCCAAAGCAACCCTCATTTTTATTGCTCCTAAGATCTTGAAATAATTCCCGAATATTCTTTGAACCTTGGCCCACATTCCCAAGCAAAAATATTGCATGACTTTTTGTAATATTTTGGTTACAGACAATCATTTCCCTTCTGGCCCAAAAATGCACATTGTACAACAAGTGTATTTTTCCTTGATCCTTTGGCCCTGGTTTTTCTTGAGCCTCATTACCCTCCTAAGTAAACCCTAACCCCAGAAGATCAGCCCTAATGGCGTTCTAGAAGCTCTCCAAACGTAGCGGCCAAGTTTCTGGCCAGAAACTTGCCAGGAAGCTTGAGTCACTTCTGGTCGGCTTGGCAGTGCGTTCTCAGCATCCCTAGACCTAACACTGCATGGACTATAGCCCAGACAAGGTTTGGCCGAGCGTGGGTGTTGTTTTGACCATACCAGGGTGGTGACCGCGTATGGACACGGGGTCTGGCACGCGTTCGACGCGCTCTGCGTCGCGCCAATGCCACTGTTCGGCGCGTGCTCGAGCCAGAGCTCGCCGACGACTGCCACGCCGCGCCACCAGCTTTGACTCATCACGCTTGACCTTTCCCTGGCGCTCGCCGATGCCGAAGACACCGCAGCGAGCACAGGCACGTCGCGGCCAAAAGCCACAGTGCGCTCGTGCCCTTGTCTTCCTCTCTCCTACCTCATGTGCTCGTCCTCGAGCATGGACAGCTCCCGCCTGAGCACTGAGCCCTTGCCCCCTCTCACTGGTGCCTTTCATCATCGCTCGCCGGCTTCCAGAGAACTCCGGCAGCGCCACATACCCCCTTCCTACTCCGGCTATATATAGAGCCCCTCCCTCCGTTCCGAAGCCACACACTGCACTTCTCAACCACCACGACCACGTAGGATAGCCGTAGCCCGGTCGGGCAGGCCTCTGGCCATCGACCACGACCAGAGATCGTCGGCGATCCCCGCAGCCCAGCCACCCTGCTCCGGAGCCCCTCGAGCTCAACCAACCTCTCAGTCGCATCATTGGAGGTCCACTGGTGTCGCCTGGAAGCACCAGAGCCCCTGGAGTCGCCCCTTGCCGTCGCCTCTAATAATGATGAAGCGTGTCAAAATAAACGGAACAGTGGAAAGTTGCATGGCAATATATCTCGGAATGGCTATGGAAATGCCATAATAGGTAGGTATGGTGGCTGTTTTGAGGAAGATATAAGGAGGCTTATGTGTGATAGAGCGTATCATATCATGGGGTTTGGATGCACTGGCGAAGTTTGCACCAACTCTCGAGGTGAGAAAGGGCAATGCACGGTACCGAAGAGGCTAGCAATGATGGAAGGGTGAGAGTGCGTATAATCCATGGACTCAACATTAGTCATAAAGAACTCACATACTTATTGCAAAAATCTACAAGTCATCAAAACCAAGCACTACGCGCATGCTCCTAGGGGGATAGATTGGTAGGAAAAGACCATCGCTCGTCCCCGACCTGTAACACCCCGGATGTAACTTTCCATATTTGTAACTCCAACTCTTGCCATTTTTGGCTATGTGTTACGATATTCCCTTCGTGGTCGGGTTTTGTCTTTCGTTTTGCATTTTGTTTTCATCATGCATCTCATATCATGTCATCATGTGCATTGCATTTGCATACGTGTTCGTCTCTTGCATCCGAGCATTTTCCCCGCTGTCCGTTTTGCAATCCGGCACTCCTACCTCCTCCGGGGCACCCCCTCTTGTTTCTTTTCGTGAGCGGGTGTTAAACGTCCTCGACATGGACCGAGTCTTGTCAAGTGGCCTTGGTATACCGCCGGTAGACCACCGGTCAGTTTCGTTCCATTTGGAGGTCGTTTCGTACTCCAACGGTTAACCGGGTAACCGCAAAGTCCTTTTGTGTGTTGCAGAAAAACCCCCCTCCAAACAGCCAAAAAACCCTCTAAGTCACTTCCGTGCTCTAGGTCATTCGAACACGATCGTGTGGGCGAAAACCGTGCTCAATTTGGAGTCTCCTAGCTCCCTCTACCTATAAAAACACCTCCCCCTCCAAAATCTCGGGCAAAAACCACCCTAACCCTAGCCCCGCTCCCTCCGCGCCGCCGGACGTGTCCGCCTGGCGCCGGATGAACCAGACGCAGCCAGCCACAGCGCGCCACGTGGCAAGCCCCGCCGCCCGTACGCCGCGGCCCGGGAAGCCCGCAGTTGGCCCCCGCGGCCCGAGCCGGCTCCGCCCCCCAAGCCCGCCTTCTTCCTCCTCCGCCCCGCGCCTCCCCGCGCCTGAGGCACCGTTCGCCGGAGCCGAGCCGGCGCAGCTCCGGCCACCCCTCGCCGGCGCACCCGCGCCTTCCGAGGACCCCGCCGCCGTCGCCCTCTCCTCCTCCCGTCGCCGGTCGCCGCCTCTCCCCCGAGCCCCGCTTCCCCGGCGCCGCGCCTCCCTCTCCCGAGCTAGCTCTGGCGAGAGCAGCAGCTCCGGCGAGCTTCGCCCCGAGCTCGATCTAGATCCGCCGCCCGCAGGGTTGACTTTTTCCTCCCCTCAAATCTTCTAAGTCCTAAATATTTTGCAGTACATGCTCATGTTCATTGCATCATAACTCTCTGCATATAGCTTCGTTTCGTGCATGTAATATATCGAAATGTTCGTCTCGTGATGCTCTTCATTTTTTCCATTGCACCATGTTCATTTGGGTCCATCTTGATGCCCAAATCTCTGGTGCAAGAGTGCTACTTGCTGTTATCTGCCGTTACTTATCAGAACTTGAGGTTTTGTTATTTTTGTTGCATTTAATCTGTGCATCTTATGGGCATGAGCTCTATATGTGTTTTGATGTATGCCATGCCATCGTTACAGAGGTGTATGCCATGTATTTTTTGAAGGAAATATGCCCTAGAGGCAATAATAAAGTATTATATATTTCCTTATATCATGATAAATGTTTATTATTCATGCTAGAATTGTATTAACCGGAAACATAATACATGTGTGAATACATAGACAAACAGAGTGTCACTAGTATGCCTATACTTGACTAGCTCGTTAATCAAAGATGGTTATGTTTCCAAGCCATAGACATGAGTTGTCATTTGATTAACGGGATCAGCTCATTAGGAGAATGACGTGATTGACTTGACCCATTCCGTTAGCTTAGCACTCGATCGTTTAGTATGTTGCTATTGCTTTCTTCATGACTTATACATGTTCCTATGACTATGAGATTATGCAACTCCCGTTTACCGGAGAAACACTTTGTGTGCTACCAAACGTCACAACGTAAATGTGTGATTATAAAGGTGCTCTACATGTGTCTCCAAAGGTACTTGTTGGGTTGGCGTATTTCGAGATTAGGGTTTGTCACTCCGATTGTCGGAGAGGTATCTCTGGGCCCACTCAGGTAATGCACATCACTATAAGCCTTGCAAGCATTGTGACTAATGAGTTACTTGCGGGATGATGTATTACGGAACGAGTAAAGAGACTTTCCGGTAACGAGATTGAACTAGGTATCGAGATACCGACGATCGAATCTCGGGCAAGTAACATACTAATGACAAAGGGAACAACGTATGTTGTTATGCGGTCTGACCGATAAAGATCTTCGTAGAATATGTGGGAACCAATATGAGCATCCAGGTTCCGCTATTGGTTATTGACCGGAGAGGTGTCTCGGTCATGTCTACATAGTTCTCGAACCCGTAGGGTCCGCACGCTTAACGTTACGATGACAGTTTTATTATGAGTTTATGTATGTTGATGTACCGAAGGAGTTCGGAGTCCCGGATGAGATCGGGGACATGACGAGGAGTCTCGAAATGGCCGAGACGTAAAGATCGATATATTGGACGACTATATTCGGACTTCGGAAAGGTTCCGAGTGATTCGGGTATTTTTCGGAGTACCGGAGAGTTACGGGAATTCGTATTGGGCCTTAATGGGCCATACGGGAAAGGAGAGAAAGACCCCAAAGGGTGGCCGCACCCCTCCCCATGGACTAGTCCGAATTGGACTAGGGAGGGGGGCGCCCCCTTCCTTCTTTCTTCTTCTCCCTTCCCTTCTCCTATTCCAACAAGGAAAGGAGGAGTCCTACTCCCGGTGGGAGTAGGACTCCCCCCTTGGCGCGCCCTCCTCCAAGGCCGGCCGCCTCTCCCCTTGCTCCTTTATATACGGGGGCAGGGGGCACCCCATAGACACAACAATTGATCTATTGATCTCTTAGCCGTGTGCGGTGCCCCCCTCCACCATATTACACCTCGATAATATCATAGCGGTGCTTAGGTGAAGCCCTGCGTCGGTAGAACATCATCATTGTCACCACGCCGTCGTGCTGACAAAACTCTCCCTCAACACTCGGCTGGATCGGAGTTCGAGGGACGTCATCGAGCTGAACGTGTGCTGAACTCGGAGGTGCCGTACGTTCGGTACTTGATCGGTCGGATCGTGAAGACGTACGACTACATCAACCGCGTTGTGTTAACGCTTCCGCTTTCGGTCTACGAGGGTACGTGGACAACACTCTCCCCTCTCGTTGCTATGCATCACCATAATCTTGCGTGTGCGTAGGAATTTTTTTGAAATTACTACGTTCCCCAACAGTGGCATCCGAGCCAGGTTTTATGCGTTGATGTTATATGCACGAGTAGAACACAAGTGTGTTATGGGCGATATAAGTCATACTGCTTACCAGCATGTCATACTTTGGTTTGGCGGTATTGTGAGATGAAGCGGCCCGGACCGACATTACGCGTACGCTTACGCGAGACTGGTTTCACCGTTGCGAGCACTCGATGCTTAGAGGTGACTGGCGGGTGTCTGTCTCTCTCACTTTAGTTGAACCGAGTGTGGCTACGCCCGGTCCTTGTGAAGGTTAAAACAACACCAACTTGACAAACTATCGTTGTGGTTTTGATGCGTAGGTAAGAACGGTTCTTGCTAAGCCCGTAGCAGCCACGTAAAACTTGCAACAACAAAGTAGAGGACGTCTAACTTGTTTTTGCAGGGCATGTTGTGATGTGATATGGTCAAGACATGATGCTATATTTTATTGTATGAGATGATCATGTTTTGTAACCGAGTTATCGGCAACTGGCAGGAGCCATATGGTTGTCGCTTTATTGTATGAAATGCAATCGCCATGTAATTGTTTTACTTTATCACTAAGCGGTAGCGATAGTCGTAAAAGCAATAAGTTGGCGAGACGACAACGATACTATGATGGAGATCAAGGTGTCGCGCCGGTGACGATGGTGATCATGACGGTGCTTCGGAGATGGAGATCACGAGCACGGTGCTTCGGAGATGGAGATCACAAGCACAAGATGATGATGGCCATATCATATCACTTATATTGATTGCATGTGATGTTAATCTTTTATGCATCTTATCTTGCTTTGATTGACGGTAGCATTATAAGATGATCTCTCACTAAAATTTCAAGATAAAAGTGTTCTCCCTGAGTATGCACCGTTGCGAAAGTTCTTCGTGCTGAGACACCACGTGATGATCGGGTGTGATAGGCTCTATGTTCAAATACAACGGGTGCAAAACAGTTGCACACGCGGAATACTCAGGTTAAACTTGACGAGCCTAGCATATGCAGATATGGCCTCGGAACACGGAGACCGAAAGGTCGAACGTGAATCATATAGTAGATATGATCAACATAGTGATGTTCACCATTGAAACTACTCCATCTCATGTGATGATCGGACATGGTTTAGTTGATTTGGATCACGTAATCACTTAGATGATTAGAGGGATGTCTATCTAAGTGGGAGTTCTTAAGTAATATGATTAATTGAACTTAAATTTATCATGAACTTAGTCCTGATAGTATTTTGCAAATTATGTTATAGATCAATAGCTCGCGTTGTTGCTTCCCTGTGTTTATTTTTGATATGTTCCTAGAGAAAAAAAATTATGTTGAAAGATGTTAGTAGCAAAGATGCGGATTGGATCCATGATCTGAGGATTATCCTCATTGCTGCAGAGAAAAATCATGTCCTTGATGCACCACTGAGTGACAGACCTATTGCAGGAGCAGATACAGACGTTATGAACGTTTGGCTAGCTCAATATGATGACTACTTGATAGTTTAGTGCTCCATGCTTAACGGCTTAGAATCGGGACTTCAAAGACGTTTTGAACGCCATGGACCATATGAGATGTTCCAGGAGTTGAAGTTAATATTTCAAGCAAATACCCGAGTTGAGAGATATGAAATCTCCAACAAGTTCTATAGCTAAAAGATGGAGGAGAATCGCTCAACTAGTGAGCATGTGCTCAGATTGTCTGGGTACTACAATCGCTTGAATCAAGTGGGAGTTAATCTTCTAGATAAAATAGTGATTGACAGAATTCTCTAGTCACCGTCACCAAGTTAGTAGAACTTCGTGATGAACTATAGTATGCAAGGGATGACGAAAGTAATTCCCGAGCTCTTCGTGATGCTGAAATCGACGAAGGTAGAAATCAAGAAAAACATCAAGTGTTGATGGTTGACGAGACCACTAGTTTTAAGAAAAGGGCAAAGGGAAGAAGGGGAACTTCAAGAAGAACGGCAAGCAAGTTGCTGCTCAAGTGAAGAAGCCTAAGTCTGATCCTAAGCCTGAGACTAAGTGCTTCTACTGCAAAGGGACTGGTCACTGGAAGCGGAACTACCCCAACTATTTGGTGGATAAGAAGGATGGCAAAGTGAACAAAGGTATATTGGATATAGATGTTATTGATGTGTACTTTACTAGTGTTTATAGCAACCCCTCGGTATTTGATACTGGTTCAGTTGCTAAGAGTAGTAACTCGAAACGAGAGTTGCAGAATAAACAGAGACTAGTAAAAAGCGAGGTGACGATGTGTGTTGGAAGTAGTTCCAAGATTGATATGATCATCATCGCACACTCCCTATACTTTCGGGATTAGTGTTGAAACTAAATAAGTGTTATTTGGTGTTTGCGTTGAGCATGAATATGATTTGATCATGTTTGTTGCAATACGGTTATTCATTTAAATTAGAGAATAATTGTTGTTCTGTTTACATGAATAAAACCTTCTATGGTCATACACCCAATAAAATAGTTTGTTGGATCTCGATCGTAGTAATACACATATTCATAATAATGAAGCCAAAAGATGCAAAGTTAATAATGATAGTGCAACTTATTTGTGGCACTGCTGTTTAGGTCATATTGGTGTAAAGCGCATGAAGAAACTCCATACTGATGGGATTTTGGAATCACTTGATTATGAATCACTTGATGCTTGCGAACCGTGCCTCATGGGCAAGATGACTAAAACGCCGTTCTCCGGAACTATGGAGAGAGCAACAGATTTGTTGGAAATCATACATATAGATGTATGTGGTCCGATGAAAATTGAGGCTCGTAGCAGGTATCATTATTTTCTGACCTTCGAAGATGATTTGAGAAGATATGGGTATATCTACTTAAGGAAACAGAAGTCTGAAACATTTGAAAAGTTCATTCAGAGTGAAGCGGAAAATCATCGTAACAAGAAAATAAAGTTTATACGATCTGATCGTGGAGAAGAGTATTTGAGTTACGAGTTTGGCCTTCAGTTAAAACAATGTGAAATAGTTTCACTACTCACGCCACCTGGAACACCATAGTGTAATGGTGTGTCCGAACATCGTAACCGTACTTTATTAGATATGGTGCGATATATGATGTCTCTTACCGATCTACCACTATCGTTTTGGGGTTATGCATTAGAGACAGCTGCATTCACGTTAAATAGGGTACCATCTAAATCTGTTGAGACGACATCTTATGAACTGTGGTTTGGCAAGAAACCAAAGTTGTCGTTTCTTAAAGTTTGGGGTTGCGATGCTTATGTGAAAAAGTTTCATCCTGGTAAGCTCAAACCCAAATCGGAGAAATGTGTCTTCATAGGATACCCAAAGGAGACAGTTGGGTACACCTTCTATCACAGATCCGAAGGCAAGACATTCGTTGCTAAGAATGGATCCTTTCTAGAGAAGGAGTTTCTCTCGAAAGAAGTGAGTGGGAGGAAAGTAGAACTTGATGAGGTAACAGTACCTGCTCCCTTATTGGAAAGTAGTTCATCACAGAAATCTGTTCCTGTGACTTCTACACCAATTAGTGAGGAAGTTAATGATGATGATCATGTAACTTCAGATCAAGTTACTACCAAACCTCATAGGTAAACCAGAGTAAGATCCGCACCAGAGTGGTACGGTAATCCTGTTCTGGAGGTTATGTTACTAGACCATGACGAACCTACGAACTATGAAGAAGCGATGGTGAGCCCAGATTCCGCAAAATGGCTTGAGGCCATGAAATCTGAGATGAGATCCATGTATGAGAACAAAGTGTGGACTTTGGTTGACTTGCCGATGATCGGCAAGCAATTGAGAATAAATGGATCGTCAAGAGGAAGACGGACGCTGATAGTAGTGTTACTATCTACAAAGCTAGAATTGTCGCAAAAAGGTTTTTCGACAAGTTCAAGGTGTTGACTACGATGAGAGTTTCTCACTCGTATCTATGCTTAAGTCTGTCTGAATCATGTTAGCAATTGCCGCATTTTATGAAATATGGCAAATGGATAAACAAAACTGCATTCCTTAATGGATTTATTAAAGAGGAGTTGTATATGATGCAACCAGAAGGTTTTGTCAATCCTAAAGGTGCTAACAAAATATGCAAGCTCCAGCGATCCATCTATGGACTGGTGCAAGTATCTCGGAGTTGGAATATACGCTTTGATAAGTTGATCAAAGGATATAGTTTTATACAGACTTGCGGTGAAGCCTGTATTTACAAGAAAGTGAGTGGGAGCACTACAACATTTCTGATAAGTATATGTGAATGACATATTGTTGATCGGAAATAATGTAGAATTATTCTGCAACGCATAAAGGAGTGTTTGAAAGGAGTTTTTCAAAGAAAGACCTCGGTGAAGCTGCTTACATATTGAGCATCAAGATCTATATAGATAGATCAAGACGCTTGATAAGTTTTTTCAATGAGTACATACCTTAACAAGATTTTGAAGTAGTTCAAAATAGAACAGTCAAAGAAAGAGTTCTTGCCTGTGTTACAAGGTGTGAAATTGAGTAAGACTCAAAGCCCGACCACGGCAGAAGATAGAAAGAGAATGAAAGTCATTCCCTATGCCTTGGCCGTAGGTTCTATAAAGTATGCCATGCTGTGTACCAGATCTATTGTATACCCTACACTAATTTTGGCAAGGGAGTACAATAGTGATCTAGGAGTAGATCACTGGACAGCGGTCAAAATTATCCTTAGTGGAATAAGGATATGTTTCTCGATTATGGAAGTGACAAAAGGTTCGTCGTAAAGGGTTACGTCGATGCAAGTTTTGACACTAATCTAGATGACTCTAAGTCTCGGTCTAGATACATATTGAAAGTGGGAGCAATTAGCTAGAGTAGCTCCGTGCAGAGCATTGTAGACATAGAAATTTGCAAAATACTTACGGATCTGAATGTGACAGACCCGTTGACTAAAATTATCTCACAATCAAAACATGATCACACCTTAGTACTCTTTGGGTGTTAATCACATAGCGATGTGAACTAGATTATTGACTCTAGTAAACCCTTTGAGTGTTGGTCACATAGAGATGAGAACTATGGGTGTTAATCACATGGTGATGTGAATTATTGATGTTAAATCACATGGCGATGTGAACTAGATTATTGACTCTAGTGCAAGTGGGAGACTGAAGGAAATATGCCCTAGAGGCAATAATAAAGTATTATATATTTCCTTATATCATGATAAATGTTTATTATTCATGCTAGAATTGTATTAACCGGAAACATAATACATGTGTGAATACATAGACAAACAGAGTGTCACTAGTATGCCTCTACTTGACTAGCTCGTTAATCAAAGATGGTTATGTTTCCTAGCCATAGACATGAGTTGTCATTTGATTAACGGGATCAGCTCATTAGGAGAATGACGTGATTGACTTGACCCATTCCGTTAGCTTAGCACTCGATCGTTTAGTATGTTGCTATTGCTTTCTTCATGACTTATACATGTTCCTATGACTATGAGATTATGCAACTCCCGTTTACCGGAGGAACACTTTGTGTGCTACCAAATGTCACAACGTAAATGGGTGATTATAAAGGTGCTCTACAGGTGTCTCCAAAGGTACTTGTTGGGTTGGCGTATTTCGAGATTAGGATTTGTCACTCCGATTGTCGGAGAGGTATCTCTGGGCCCACTCAGGTAATGCACATCACTATAAGCCTTGCAAGCATTGTGACTAATGAGTTAGTTGCGGGATGATGTATTACGGAACGAGTAAAGAGACTTGCCGGTAACGAGATTGAACTAGGTATCGAGATACCGACGATCGAATCTCGGGCAAGTAACATACCGATGACAAAGGGAACAACGTATGTTGTTATGCGGTCTGACCGATAAAGATCTTCGTAGAATATGTGGGAACCAATATGAGCATCCAGGTTCCGCTATTGGTTATTGACCGGAGAGGTGTCTCGGTCATGTCTACATAGTTCTCGAACCCGTAGGGTCCGCACGCTTAACGTTACGATGATAGTTTTATTATGAGTTTATGTATGTTGATGTACCGAAGGAGTTCGGAGTCCCGGATGAGATCGGGGACATGACGAGGAGTCTCGAAATGGCCGAGACGTAAATATCGATATATTGGACGACTATATTCGGACTTCGGAAAGGTTCCGAGTGATTCGGGTATTTTTCGGAGTACCGGAGAGTTACGGGAATTCGTATTGGGCCTTAATGGGCCATACGGGAAAGGAGAGAAAGACCCCAAAGGATGCCGCACCCCTCCCCATGGACTAGTCCGAATTGGACTAGGGAGGGGGGGCGCCCCCTTCCTTCTTTCTCCTTCTCCCTTCCCTTCTCCTATTCCAACAAGGAAAGGAGGAGTCCTACTCCCGATGGGAGTAGGACTCCCCCCTTGGCGCGCCCTCCTCCTAGGCCGGCCGCCTCCCCCCTTGCTCCTTTATATACGGGGGCAGGGGGCACCCCATAGACACAACAATTGATCTATTGATCTCTTAGCCGTGTGCGGTGCCCCCCTCCACCATATTACACCTCGATAATATCGTAGCGGTGCTTAGGCGAAGCCCTGCGTCGGTAGAACATCATCATTGTCACCACGCCCTCGTGCTGACGAAACTCTCCCTCAACACTCGACTGGATCGGAGTTCGAGGGACGTCATCGAGCTGAACGTATGCTGAACTCGGAGGTGCCGTACATTCGGTACTTGATCGGTCGGATCGTGAAGACGTACGACTACATCAACCATGTTGTGTTAACGCTTCCGCTTTCGGTCTACGAGGGTACGTGGACAACACTCTCCCCTCTCGTTGCTATGCATCACCATAATCTTGCGTGTGCGTAGGATTTTTTTTGAAATTACTATGTTCCCCAACATTTTTGTGATCTCTGTGGTGACTAGCACAAGCATGCAAACTAGGCTTCGTGATGTTTCTGATTTCAGGGACACAGTAATTTTGGCAAGTCTGTGACTGCTGTTATTTTGTTGCTATGTATCCATGTGGCTACAGAGAGATCCATGCTTATTTTGGTGATGTTCAGTAAGAATGTTTTGTAGATATGTTTGTAGTTGATCCATTAATGCTTTTGTTTGCAATTATGGAGTGCCATAGCATGACTCAATCTTGCTCTACTTTTGCTATAAAATATTTCTGGCAGATTGTTAACATGATATTCAGTTTTGACAAGCTTGTTGTAGTCGTTTCATACATGCTATGTACTTCCTCTTGCCATGGATAGCTTCATAAACATGCCATCTTGCGGTAGGTATGCTTGTTTTGTCATGAATTGCCTTGTGATGAGTGCATAAAGCTGACAAAGATGCTTCATATTACTGATTCTGCCATGCTCTGTTTTCTGCCAAGTCTGAAACTTGTTAACGAAACTTGCTATGTTTACATGGGTGCCATCATATCTTCTGGTCCTTTTTGGCTTATGGTCAGTAAGGAGATTTTGTCATATGCATTTAGTAGATTCATGCCATGCCTTGTTTTGCTATGTTGAGTTCTTGTAGCATGTCGATTTCGTGCTCTGAACATTGCTGCCTGATGCTGTTTCAGGCATGTCCAGTAATTTCACTAAGTCTGTGAACCTGTTATCTTTTGCACTTTTTCCATGCTTGTTTGAGCCTGGTGTGTTGTGATCTAGCCGTAGCTCAGTGTTCATCTTTTGTCAACCATCACCTGTAGATTACTGCCATATGTTTTTTTGCTCAGTGCTCATTGTTACTTGTTGCATTCTAAGTGCTATCATGCTGTTAATCACAGATTCGTGTCATTCTTGTTTTGCTTGCCATTTGCAAACCGTGCATCCGTTTCCGGTGATCTTTATATCGATTTCGACCGAAATCATCTCATGTTTCCAGTGGCATGCTTGGCTTGCCAAGTTACTGCCTTGTTCATCATTTTACCTCCAGAGCACGCATATGCATCGCATATCACATCTTCCATATCATTCATGTTTTGTATCCCGTTGCTTGTGCATTTCCGTGATTGATTGTGGTTCTGTTGCTTGTGTTCTTGTTTTGGGTAGAGCCGAGAGATGAGTTCGTGAACGAGGAACCTGTTGACTACGCTTACGAGGATCAAGCTTTCGACAACTCTGAGAACCTTGCAGGCAAGATGACCATACCCTCGAAATCACTTCTATCTTTGCTTTGCTAGTTGTTCGTTCCATTGCCATGCTGCGCTACCTACCACTTGCTATATCATGCCTCCCATATTGCCATGTCAAGCCTCTAACCATCCTTTCCTAGCAAACCTTTGTTTGGCTAAGTTACCGCTTTTGCTCAGCCCTTCTTATAGCGTTGCTAGTTGCAGGTGAAGTTGAAGTTGGTTCCATGTTGGAACATGGATATTTTGGAATATCACAATATCTCTTATTTAATTAATGCATCTATATATTTTGTAAAGGGTGGAAGGCTCGGCCTTATGCCTGGTGTTTTGTTCCACTCTTGCCGCCCTAGTTTCCGTCATACCGGTATTATGTTCCTTGAGTTTGCGTTCCTTACGCGGTTGGGTGATTTATGGGACCCCCTTGACAGTTCGCCTTGAATAAAACTCCTCCAGCAAGGCCCAACCTTGGTTTTACCATTTGCCACCTAAGCCTTTTCCCCTGGGTTTTCGCGAGCCCGAGGGTCATCTTTATTTAAACCCCCGGGCCAGTGTTCCTCTGAGTGCTGTTCCAAACTAGAGCCACTTGCAGCGCCAGCTTGGGGAAACTCGAGGATTGGTTTTAGTTGTACGTAGTGTTCATCTGGTGTGCCCTGAGAACGAGATATGTGCAGCTCCTATCGGGATTTGTCGGCACATTCGGGCGGCTTTGCTGGTCTTGTTTTACCATTGTCGAAATGTCTTGTAGACCGGGATTCCGAGACTGATCGGGTCTTTCCGGGAGAAGGTTTATCCTTCGTTGACCGTGAGAGCTTATAATGGGCTAAGTTGGGACACCCCTGCAGGGTATTATCTTTCGAAAGCCGTGCCCGCGGTTATGAGGCAGATGAGAATTTGTTAAGGTCCGGTTGTAGAGAACTTGTCACTTGACTTAATTAAAATACATCAACCGTGTGTGTAGCCGTGATGGTCTCTTCTCGGCGGAGTCCGGGAAGTGAAAACGGTTTGAGTTATGCATGAACGTAAGTAGTTTCAGGATCACTTCTTGATCACTTCTAGCTTCGCGACCATTGCGTTGCTTCTCTTCTCGCTCTCATTTGCGTATGTTAGCCACCATATATGCTTAGTGCCTGCTGCAGCTCCACCTCATTACACCATCCTTTTCTTTAAGCTTAAATAGTCTTGATCTCGCGGGTGTGAGATTGCTGAGTCCTCGTGACTCACAGATTCTACCAAAACAGTTGCAGGTGCCGACGATGCCAGTGCAGATGACGCAACCGAGCTCAAGTGGGAGTTCGATGAGGAATGTGGTCGTTACTATGTGTCTTTTCCTGATGATCAGTAGTGGAGCCCAGTTGGGACGATCGGGGATCTAGCATTTGGGGTTATCTTATTTTCATTTGGATTTGACCGTAGCCGGTCTATATGTGTGGATTTTGGATGATGTATTAATTATATTTATGTATTGTTTGAAGTGGCGATTGTAAGCCAACTCTCGTTATCCCATTCTTGTTCATTACATGGGATTGTGTGAAGATGACCCTTCTTGCAACAAAACCACAATGCGGTTATGCCTCTAAGTCGTGCCTCGACACATGGGAGATATAGCCGCATCGTGGGTCGACCGCCACTCATAAGGAAGACAATCAAAGAAACACCTCATGCTTCAAATTTGTTACACAACGGTTACCATACATGCATGCTTCGGGACTTGCAAACCTCAACACAAGTATTTCTCAAATTCACAATTACTCAACTAGAGCGACTCTAATATCACCATCTTCATATCTCAAAACAATCATCAAGTATCAAACTTCTCATAGTATTCAATGCACTCTATATGGAAGTTTTTATTATACCCATCTTGGATGCCTATCATATTAGGACTAATTTTATAGCCAAAGCAAATTACCATGCTGTTCTAAAAGACTCTCAAAATGATATAAGTGAAGCATTAGATATCAATAATTTCTATAAAATAAAACCACCACCATGCTCTAAAAAGATATAAGTGAAGCACTAGAGCAAAATTATCTAGCTCAAAAGATATAAGTGAAGCACATAGAGTATTCTAATAAATTCCGATTCATGTGTATCTCTCCCAAAAGGTGTGTACAGCAAGGATGATTGTGGTAAACTAAAAAGCAAAGACTCAAATCATAAAAGACGTTCCAAGCAAAACACATATCATGTGGTGAATAAAAATATAGCCTCAAGTAAAGTTACCGATAGACGAAGACGAAAGAGGGGATGCCTTCCGGGGCATCCCCAAGCTTAGGCTTTTGGTTGTCCTTGAATTTTACCTTGGGGTGCCTTGGGCATCCCCAAGCTTAGGCTCTTGCCACTCCTTATTCCAAAATCCATCAAATCTTTACCCAAAAACTTGAAAACTTCACAACACAAAACTTAAACAGAAAATCTCATGAGCTCCGTTAGTGTAAGAAAACAAACCACCACTTTAAAGTACTGTAATGAACTCATTATTTATTTATATTGGTGTTAAACCTACTGTATTCCAACTTCTCTATGGTTCATACCCCCGATACTAGCCATAGATTCATCAAAATAAGCAAACAACACACGAAAAACAGAATCTGTCAAAAACAGAACAGTCTGTAGTAATATGTATCAAACGAATACTTATGGAACTCCAAAAATTCTAAAATAAATTGGTGGACGTGAGGAATTTGTCTATTAATCATCTTCAAAAAGAATCAACCTAAAAGAACTCTCCAGTAAAAAATGGCAGCTAATCTTGTGAGCGCTAAAGTTTCTATTTTTTACAGCAAGATCGTAAAGACTTCACCCAAGTCTTCCCAAAGGTTAAGCACACTACCAATTTATGAGCTTAGATGAATTATTTATTACTAAACAGGAACAAAAATCCTATAGGTTAAAATTGGCACAAACACTAATTAAAACATAAAACCACATCTAAACAGAGGCTAGATGAATTATTTATTACTAAACAGGAACAAAAAGCAAGGAACAAAAATAAAATTGGGTTGCCTCCCAACAAGCGCTATCGTTTAACGCCCCTAGCTAGGCATAAAGGAAGAATAGATCTAGGTATTGCCATCTTCTCCTTTTTGGTGATAAAGAGAAAATTTCTTATCTAAACACTTATCTTTCTATTTTGTGAAAGCACATTGCCATTAATGGTAGAATAAAGATTAAGCACACTACAAAAATTTGCATCTAAACTAGCCTTCATCTCTTTGATAATTTCATTCTGATAAAAACACAAAAGAGAGGTAGATGCAACTTTTTCACTCATAGGGTGTCCAAATATAGTTTTCATCTTTTCATACGTATCGATAGCACCCCCCTCAAGAAAACCTTCTTCAAATATAGAATCTAAAACTTGCTTGAAAGAATACGGTAAGCCAACATAAAAATTTGTTAAGTAAATCTCAATTTCATATTGGGGCACACAGCTGGCTCGTATCCTTAATAGCCTATCCCAAGCGTCTTTCAAAGTTTCATCAAGCAAATAACGGAAAATTCCGGGATCATCTTCATCAAAATTATTCAAACTCTCGTTGATAACCCCGGTAGGTCTTTCCATTGCATCATTATTTATGAGCTTAGAGAGGACAGAGGGACTATCCAAAGTATTAAAACCCGGGAGAAAGCCCTTAGCCCCTTTGGGTTCAGCCATGGCAAGAGAAAGGCAAAGGCAAAGGTTTTGGAAAATCGTTTTAGAAGTGGAGGAGAGGAAACGAGAGGCAAATGGCAAATAATGTAATGCGAGGGATAAGAGTTTGTGATGGGTACTTGGTATGTCTTGACTTGAGCATAGATCTCCCCGGCAACGGCGCCAGAAATCCTTCTTGCTACCTCTTGAGCATGCGTTGGTTTTCCCTTGAAGAGGAAAGGGTGATGCGGCAAAGTAGCGTAAGTATTTCCCTCAGTTTTTGAGAACCAAGGTATCAATCCAGTAGGAGACTACACGCAAGTCACCTAGTACCTGCACAAACAATCAAGAACGTTGCAACCAATGCGATAAAGGGGTTGTCAATCCCTTCACGGCCACTTGCAAAAGTGAGATCTGATAAAGATAATAAAATAAATATTTTTGGTATTTTTGTTGTATAGATTGGAAAGTAAAGATTGCAAAATAACGGCGACAGAAATTGGAAAGTTGACGGAAAACTAATATGATGTAAAATATGCCCGGGGGCCATAAGTTTCACTAGTGGCTTCTCTCAAGATAGCATATATTACGGTGGTGAACAAATTACTGCCGAGCAATTGATAGAAAAGTGCATAGTTATGAAAATATCTAGGCATGATCATGAACATAGGCATCACGTTCGTGTCAAGTAGACCGAAACGATTCTGCATCTACTACTATAATTCCACACATCCTACTATTACTCCACACATCGACCGCTATCCAGCATGGATCTAGAGTATTAAGTTAATAAGAACAGAGTAACACATTAGGCAAGATGACATGATGTAGAGGGATAAACTCAAGCAATATGATATAAACCCCATCTTTTTATCATCGATGGCAACAATACAATTCGTGCCTTGGTGCCCCTACTGTCACTAGGAAAGGACACCGCAAGATTGAACCCAAAGCTAAGCACTTCTCCCATTTCAAGAAAGATCAATCTAGTAGGCCAAACTAAACCGATAATTCAAAGAGACTTGCAAAGATATCAAATCATGCATATAAGAATTCAGAGAAGAACCAAATATTTTTCATAGATAATCTTGATCATAAATCCACAATTCATCGGATCTCGGCAAACACATCGCAAAAAGTATTACATTGAATAGATCTCCAAGAACATCGAGTAGAACTTTGTATTGAGAACCAAAGAGAGAGAAGAAGCCATCTAGATAATAACTATGGACCCGAAGGTCTGTGCTAAACTACTCACACATCATCAGAGAGCCTATGGTGTTGATGTAGAAGCCCTTCGTGATCGAATCCCCCTCCGGCAGATCGCCGGAAAAGGCCCCAGATGGGATCTCACGGGCACAGAAGGTTGCGGCAGTGGAAAAGTGGTTTCCTGGCTCTCCTGGATGATTTCAGGGTATAAGAGTATATATAGGCGAAAGAAGTAGGTCGGTGGAGCTACGAGGGGCCCACGAGGGTGGGGGGCGCTCCTACCCCCTGGGCACGCCCTCCTGCCTCGTGGCCGCCTCGTTGCATGTCTGACTTCCACTCCAAGTCTCCTGGATCGCGTTTGTTCCAAGAAAGTTCCTCGCGAAGGTTTCGTTCTGTTTGGATTTCGTTTGATATTCCTTTTTTTCGAAACACTGAAATAGGCAAAAAAACAGCAACTGGCACTGGGCCTCCCGTTAATAGGTTAGTCCCAAACACAATATAAAAGAGCATATTAAAGCCCATTAAACATCCAAAATAGATAATATAATAGCATGGAACGATCAAAAATTATAGATACGTTGGAGACGTATCAGTCGACGGCTTAGTTCTTTTCACCGTGTACTTCGCCGACACTTGTTCTTTGGCTGTGCAGATGGTTCGGATGTTCAACATGTTTCGCTAGGACAACAACAACCAAGAGTTCAAGTTCCTTCACGTGTTCTCTAGGATCGAGTCATGCGAGAAGTGGAGGGAGTGCCGGATCGCTCTCGCCAAGGCTAAGGATACCTACAAGCTGGATGCGCCTGCCCTGGCGGCGGCATAAGGGTGCCCCGATGGCAACAAAAGAGCCAAGGCAGCGAGGGACACGACACCCGCTGCCGAACGACTGCAATCATCGATCGAGCAGTGCATCGCCGACGGCAAGAACAGTGCCGCCAAGAGGGAGAATAAATCTGACGCGAGGTGGTCAGCGTTGATGACAAAGCAGAAGGTCAAGCTCAACCTTCTCAGGACCAATGTCACCGCGAAGAAGAGGAACACCAACCTGGCATTCTTGATGGCGGCAGACATGTCGACGATGGATGAGTAGGTGAAGGCATGGTACCTGGCGGAACACGACCTCATCTTGAACCAAATACCCGGACCAACGCCGAGAAAGGAAGCGGTGCCAACGCCGACGACCAGCCCAAGCACTGAAGCCACAGCGATGCCGAGTCCGACTACGCCCACGCCCATGCCGGCCCCGACCAGTCCCACGGCAGAGGAGCCTCCATTTTGATGCCTTCCATGTCTATGACTCCTTCCTTTTGATCGCGGAACTTTTTGGTTTGTTTGATCACCGACTTGTGGCATGGTGATCGCCGAACTTGTGGCGTTTTTTGGCAGCGGGAAAGACAAGTTCGAATTTTTGGGTGTCTTGGGGCCGAACCCTGGGGCGCGGCTGGAAACTCGATCGCCCCCAGGGTGAAAAAACCGCTCGCGCGAACACCAAAAGGCATTCGCCGGGTGCGGTGGGAGCCAAACGGTTGGAGATCCTCTTACTTCTGATGTAGGGACGGATTTGCTTATGCAAGAGGCACAGTCGTGCCTCTCGAGAAAGGTAAAAAATGAGAGGCACGGATTTATTTCTCGGGGAGGTATGGATTTGCTTCCACGAGAGGCACAGTCGTGCCTTGTGGAAAAATAAAAGGAAAAACACATTTTTTCTTTTCGCGGGATGCACGGATTTACTTCTTGTGGTGGCACGGATTTGCTTCCGGAAGAGGCACAGTCGTGCCTCTCGCAATAGGGAAAAAACATGTTTTCTTTTTTTCTCATTGACATGAGGCACATATTTACTTCTCATGGAGGCATGGATTTGCTTCCACGAGAGGCACAGTCGTGCCTCTCGCAAAAGGAATAAGAACACATGTTTTTTCTTCCGCGAGAGGCACGGATTTACTTTTCTTGGAGGCACAGATTTTCTTCCGCGTCATGCCTCTCGGAAAGGGAAAAAGGTGTTTTTTCTTCCGTGAAAGACATGGATTTACTTCTCGTGGAGGCACGGATTTACTTCTGCGACAGGCACAATCGTGCCCCTCGCAACAACAACAACAACAACAAGGTAGGCTAGAGTGAAACCCATAAGATCTCGCGGCCAACTTATGGCTATGCCACATGGATAGCAAGCTTCCACGCACCCCTGTCCATAGCTAGTTCTTTGGTGATACTCCAATCTTTCAGGTATCTCGTGACGGACTCCTCCCATGAAAAATTCGGTCTACCCGACCTCTCTTGACATTCTCCGCACGCTTTAGCCGCCCGCTATGCACTGGAGCTTCTGGAGGCCTACGCTAAATGTGCCCAAACCATCTCAGACGATGCTGGACAAGCTTCTCCTCAATTGGTGCTACCACAACTCTACCTCGTATATCATCATTCCAGACTCGATTCTTCCTCGTGTGACCACACACTACAAAAAAAAGACACATCCGTGACATTTTGGGCCGAACGAAATTTTTTCTGTCATACATATGACACTTCTATGACGATAATTGTGACAAAACCCGGTATTATCATAAATGTGGTGGGCTCCTACTTCTATGACAAAAAATCATGACAGAAAAATGGATTTTCGTCCTAGGCGGGCCGGAGACGCAGCTGCATGACATTCTTTGGGCCGTCCATGACGGAAAAAACCGTGGTAGAAGCGAGGGGGAGGAAAATTTCGGGGAGTTACCGGTTACGGTGGGAGGTCGGGGGCCGAGCGATGCGCGTTTCAATCGTACACGTACGCGCGTCTGTGCGAGGCGTTGGATCTAACTGAACCCGAGCGAGGCGTTGGGCTCTAACTGAACCCGAGCGATTGCACTGCAGGCTACGCGTTACTGAACCCGAGCGATTGCACTGCAGGCTATGCGTTAGTGAACCCGAGCGATCGATCGATGGCTGTTAACTGAACCCGATCGAGCGATTCCTTCGCTACTGCTGCTAACTAAAGCCGATCGATTGGATGAACAGTGAGTGTTGTGGGGGGGAAGGGGAGGGGGG